>NC_088234.1:22078218-22381551 GCF_036934945.1 Oncorhynchus masou masou | reverse complement strand
CGTCCCCAGTGAAAGTTGTGCCCCAGCAGGCGATGTATGAATTCATCATTCATTCTATGCTCCATAACCAGGGCTGATTGTCATCTCTGTTCTGTTAATTGCATTGCTCATTGTATTGGCAGAGTTGAAGCGTAATTGGCACTGGTGAAAATGTTAATTATATTTCTGGGAGGTAAATCAACATGTTGATTGTGATGCTGGGAGAAGTGTGTGTGTGCATGCTTTTCCCAATAGCACAGGACATAATTGGCCGAGTTAACCGCGGTTCTGACTAGAGGGAGTACAGCAACAACCAGAAGTGACTTTTTCATAGCAGGTTAGGAGAATTTATGCAGCAGGTCAGGATAATTAACATGGCAGGTTATGAGACTTAGGTTAAGGTTAAGAAAAGGGTTAGGCTTAGCTAAAATGTTCTCCTCACCTACTACAAAAAGTCACTTCCGGTCATAGCTGTCTACTCCCTCTAAGCAAAACCGCCACAATTGGTTTGCGTTGGTTTGTTTGTTGGTTGGTTGATGAATCTTCAAGTTCCAACAAATGTTTATCATTACTATAGGAAACAATTTTCAATCATGAAAACATCTCAATACTTTGTACATTTCAGAATTCTATCACATAATCCATACATTTCAATAAGCTTTTTTACCCATGCCATTAATAACGCACTGTATAATTGTTGAACTAATGTGAGGTCCAAACACTTAAGACACACCCTTGTCCACTTACTCTCGCCTTATGCCCTTGGACTTAAGACACACCCTTGTCCACTTACTCTCGCCTTATGCCCTTGGGGGAATCCCCGTTGCCATCTTGGAGGGTGGTCCAAATGATTAAGCCCTCGTTTTTAGTCGGCTTTGCGAGTGTACAATTATGTTCACTCAGAGGCCTGAAACTCCCCATAATTCAATTTACGATGATTGTACATCCGCTAAGAAAAGTCAGAGAAAACGTAAAAACAACACCAAAGGAGAAGTCAACATACAAGTGTAAGTAAAAACGAATGCAAATAAGTTAGACATTTTGCTAATACTTAAACTGTAAATATGTTTTTGTTTGGTAATATTTTGTAAATTGTATAAATATAACATTTTCCTTATTCAGAAGTTACAGCTAGGCAGGCTAACGTTAGTTATCTAATTCATTTTCTAGCTATCAAGGCGTACATTAATAATTATATTTAATATGATGCACTCATAATTGACTATAGCGGATAAAAAGCACCCACAAGCAATGGCTGAAAACACAATCATCGCGTGATGAACGAGTGACGAATTTTCAGACAAGGGTGGTCCATTTAAAAATCATTCCTTCCTTGCCCTGCAAGTGTATATTCGTCAGACGCCATGATACCTCATCAGAAGTGTCCACTTAATTATAGGGCTGAGTGGATAGGGTGTGTCTTTTCAGTGTTTGGCACGTAAACGCTACATTAACGCAAGGCCCCCTACAAAGGCGCGCTCTTGAGAAACGCCGTTGCGCGTTTTTCGTTCCATTCATTAAAGACCGAACCATACGAGCCAACACAGTCGGTTAATTTATGGCATTGTTGCTCGTAATACGACACCCTGGCAATTTTAAATCACATATCCTATGATAAACGTGTTGAAGAGTTGGCTGGAATGTTGTATTCATCATTTATTTAACAAGGCAAGCCAGTTAAGAACGAATTCTTATTTGCAATGATATGACGGCCTGGGAGCAGTGGGTTAACTGCCTTGTTCAGGGGCAGAACGAAAGATTACCTTGTCATTTTGGGGATTCGATCTAACAAACTTTCGGTTACAGGCCGAACACTCTTACCACTACCTTCCACTCCATGAATCAACGAAATTAAAGAATCAACCAATACCGGGGTGAGTAGCAATAGTTGTGTCAAAGTGATATCAGGGACACAGAATCTTAAATAACAAATACAATAGTCATGAAAAAAAAGTTATTGATGAGAGAATTTAACTGGGATTATAAAATAATGCATTTTTTTATATATATATTTTTTTACATATTTTTAATTGTTGTTATTTAAGGCTTATATTTCTCGTGGAAGTTGATGACTAACACCCGGGAACAAACGGCTACATCAAAAAATGCATTAAGTTCCCTTTCCATATCCATATTTTTGTGTTTTTAAGGTAAAGGACACCTGCATTTATATGTAAAGCCTTTTGGAATCCACATTTTACACTAAATAAGTGTGATATCCTGGGGACAGAGAAGGCACTGCAATATAGGAATGGCCCAACTTGCTGGAGGCTATGCAGACGCCCTTTGCAAACATGTCAGCTGCTACTGCATAAATTGCATATTTGTAGTAGGCCTATATGGGAGGCCTATATGGGAAGCCTATATGGGTAGCCCATAGGTTAAGAGCACATTAGCGTATACACGATGTGCTTGCTGGCTACAGTTGCATTCGTGGTTATAGGCTACCAAGAGACGAATGTGTTAAGCTATAGCCGAACATGTTGCCGGAAAAGTAACTGAAAACAGGTGGAAAACTAGGATACAGGTAAAACTATTTTTTTAAGACAGTGCAAGTGTCTCGAACTCACTCAAGCTTAGCCTGCTGGCTTCATTGATTAAAAAAAACTGAAATGTAAGCTATTTCACCGCCTGTTCTGATCTGCTGCATGCACGAAAGGGTTTCTATTTATGCACGTTCCTTGTTTTCAATTGCATTGCCTATGTCTGTATTTTCATTAAACGCTTGAAAGTGAACAAGGATATACAGGATAAGGGTAGCGTATAGCCTATGATACAGAAGTGGAGAAGGAGGCAGTGAGCTTTGACCACATGCTAACCAACTAAAATATTCCTAACGATTCCCATGTGTAGGCTATATACACCGCCACCAGAGTGCATCACCAGAAAGTGTTTAAATAATTCCAAAATCATTTAAATTGAGATCACACCGTTTTATGATAGTTTGGACAGATGGGTTTACCTACCACAATCTTACCAATGTTCCAGCATACACATGCTGTTGCCCTAGGTATGGGATTTCTGAGACTTGTCTTATCACGGGCAATGTTGGACCGTAAAATAAGGTCTGGAATGAATAGTAGGCAATTAGATGTAGCATTTTGCACCGATAGCATTTGACATAATGTAGCCTAAGTGTGTTATGTGTAGCCTATGGTGTTTAGACGATTCATGTCAATCAGCTGAGCTGCTGCGCATGCGCGTGTGCTGTCTATTCAGTGAAACCCCTCTTAATATTTTCATTGTGAGCTGCCAAGTGGGAGTTGCGAGCTGCACAAACCGATTTAACAAAACCACAGAGGACACACGTCAACAATAAATAGTCTGTCACATAGTCCACGAGTTACCTTCACTGCGTAGCATGGATTCTGCCTTGCAGTGAAACTTTCCAGAGAGCCGAATACAACAAGCCTACATTTGGTATGTATTATTAATGTGATTATTTCTGAATCAGAGGATGTGGTACGGGTGATGTTAAGCACTTCTCCAATTTTTTTTAGATCAGATATTCAGAGCAGCGATAGACGACGCGAAACAATCACATTTGTACAATCCTTTCGGTCTAAATTCCAGCTGAACTTGGAGAGGTCCGTTAAAAAAGCATGCTTCTGACCAAGAGCTACAAACGTCAATAAATAGCCGTATTAAACTGAACATAAGTTGATTTTGTCAAACTTGTGTGTCTCTCTCCATGCTCTTGCTGACAAATGTTAATGTCGGCTATACTGTCCCTCAAAATCATCCCTTTGTTCCGCATTTGGGTATTTTAAATATTTAATACGACTAATAGACCTAACGGTATTTTTTGGCAGTTTTATTTCTGTCTATATGGATATTTTGACTATTTACATTCCAGTGCCCTTATTAGGTTTACTGTGTAATTATTGCTGTAACTACAGTAACAATTATTGTAATTGTTACTGTACACTGAGCAGTGGTTATTGTCCTAACCTTATCCAACCCTTAAAACGGTGTATGTACAGTGTAACAATGAGTTATTACAACACTTTACTAATGTTAAGTGTTACCGAGAGGTTTACTAGTCTAAAATAGACCTAACCACCCCTGTCTTCTGCAGCGTCTAGCTCACTGGAGTCTGGTGACCATCCTGCCCCTCTCACACCTCTCAGGTAGGACATCCGTACACAGACACAACTTCAGCTAACTTCTAATTCCCTCACTCACTCTCACCCCATCAGACCTGGGTCAGTATTAAAGGTAATGAGGTGCATTTGCCAATACTGTTTTCTGTTGAAAACTAGCCAAAATTTCAAACAAAGCTAGCAGTCATTTTATGCAGCACGTAATCTCATTATTTATCAATCCCATGATGTCACAAGTTATGCAGTCTTCCTACACCAAACAGTTTTTCCTATGCCACTTTATCAATCAAATGTATTTATAAAGCCCTTTTCACATCAGCAGCTGTCACAAAGTGCTTATACAAAAACCTAACCTAAAACCTTAAACAGCAAGCAATGCAGATGTAGAAGCACGGTGGCTAGGAACAAATCCCCAGAAAGGCAGGAACCTAGGAAGAAACCTAGAGAGGAACCAGGCTCTGGGGAATGGCCAGTCCTCTTCTGGCTGTGCTCGGGGGGAGATTATAAGGGTACATGGCCATTAAGGCTCGTTCTTCAAGATGTCCAAACGTTCATAGATGACCAGCAGGGTCAAATAATGACAGTGGTTAGAGGGTGTAACAGGTCAGCACCTCGGGAGTAAATGTCAGTTCCCTTTTCATAGCCAAGCATTTGGAAGTTGAGAGAGGGGGAGAGATAGATAGATAGGAGAGAGAGAGACGAAAACAGCAGGTCCGGGGGAACAGCTCAGTAGTCTGATCTTGGAGTGACAAAAACATGGATTCGTTTTTAGACAAAACGTTTCAGATTTGTTCAATGTTACAAAGATGGAAAAAAGTTGCTCTTTAATATATTTTATGTTAGTCAAAAGAGCGATCAGGGTCCAGAGTAACGCCGATGTCCTTCAGTTTTATTTTTGAAGACTGTGCAACCATCGAGATTAATTGTCAGATCAAACAGCAGATCTCTTTGTTTCTTGGGACGTAGAAATAGCATCTCTGTGAGTTTTTTTTTTTTTTTTTTAAGTTTGCCATTGCAACTCAGTAGTTTGCCAAATGACTTAATAGTAAAAGGTTGTTCACTTCACTCTTATTATGATCCAATCATTCAGTGAGTCAAAACACACACCCCAGGCTCTGACAGACCAACCTGTAAACCACTAACTAACAAGTCTCTTACCCATTCATCCATTTTAGTTGCAAAAAGATGAGACCCTTTAAAAAGGGGAACATTCCAACAAGTTCTCTGGTAAATGAAGTGAAACTTTAATGAAGTTGGAGCTGCCTTCGTGTCTTGGCAAATAGCCTTGATACACAACAGGAGGGCATTTAGCTGGTTACTGCATGGATATGTTTTGCTGTGTCGGCAAGAAACTGGTTTCCTTTTCGTACATCTGTACACTAAATTACACTGAACAAAAATTTTAAGATTTTACAGTCAATTGAAATAAATAAGACCCTAATCTAAGGCTGGGAATACAGATATGTAAAAGGTCTGACGCCGGAGATGAGAAGCAGGTACGGGGAGTCAAACATTTTAATAGGAACCGACAGGTAACATGACAGAAACAGCCTCAGCACACAGGTATTCAAGGACATATGAACATTAATACAGAAGCAGGTGTTGGATTCGGGGTAAACTTTGACCAGTGAGCTAAGGTGGGGTTTTACCTAGCAAAGACATAGATGACCTCGAGCCAGTGGGTTTGGCGACTCCTATGTAGTGAGGGCCAGTCAACAAGAGCATGCAGGTCGAAGTGGTGGGTAGTATATGGGGCTTTGGTAATAAAACGGATGGCACTATGATAGACTACATCCAGTTTGCTGAGAAGAGTGTTGGGGGCTGTTTTATAAATGACATCGCCAAAGTCAAGGATCAGTAGGATAGTCAGTTTTACGAGGGCAAGTTTGGCGGCATGAGTGAAGGAGGCTTTGTTGCGAAGTAGGAAGCCGATTCTAAATTTAATTTTGGATTGGAGATGCTTAAAACCTGTTATTGCTAGACATTCCAATAGCGGAACCCCTCGACAATATCCGGTGAAATGGCAGAGCGCCAAATTCAAATTAAATTACTATAAATATTAAACTTTCATGAAATCACACATGCAATACACCAAATTACCTTCTTGAGTGTAGGGGGCAGGATTTTTGTTTTTGGTTAAAAAAACGTACCCATTTGAAATTGCCTATTTCTCATGCCCAGAAACGAGAAGATGCATAATTGTCAGATTAGGATAGGAAACACTAAAGTTTCCAAAACTGTCAAAATATTGTCTGTGAGTATAACATAACTGATATTGTAGGTGAAAATCAAACCAGGAAGTGTTTTTCCTGAAAGCGCTCTGTTCCATTGGATGCCTTGCCTCCATTTAAAGGGATATCAACCAGATTCCTTTTCCTATGGCTTCTTCAAGGTGTCAACAGTCTTTAGACATAGCTGCAGGCTTTTATTTTGAAAAATGAGCAAGAAAGATAACATTGCGTCAGTGGATAGCTGGGTGTTTGCAGAGTTTTGCTTGCGCAACAGAGTGGGGCAGCCATGGTCTCTCCCTATTCTAATGAAAAAGCGGCAGTCCCGGTTGATATATTATCGATTTATATATTTTAAAAACAACTTGAGGATTGATTATAAAAAAACGTTTGACATGTTTCTGTGGACATTACGGACACTATTTGGAATTTGTCTGTGATGTCGTCACCGCTCGAGCCTGTGGATTTCTGAACATAACGCGCCAAACAAATGGAGGTATTTTGGATATAAAAAGCCTTTATGGAACAAAAGGAACATTTTATTGTGTAACTGGGAGTCTCGTGAGTGCAAACATCCAAAGATTATCAAAGGTAAGTGATTTAATCTATTTATTTTCTGACTTTCGTGACCAATCTACATGGCTGCTCTTGTTTAATATTTTGTCTACTGAGAGAGATGTTCTTACAAACGCTTGCTATGCTTTCACCGAAAAGCTGTATTGAAATCTGACACGCCAGGTGGATTAACAACAAGCTAAGCTGTGTTTTGCTATATTGCACTTGTGATTTCATGAAAATGCAATATTTTTAGTATTTTGATTTTGTCGCGCTGCAATTCAGTGGGTGTTGATGAAAATGATCCTGCTAAAGGGATGGGCGCGTCAAGAAGTTAGATACAATTGTTGTTAATCCAGCCAACGTGTCAGATTTCAAAAGGCTTTACGGCAAAAGCAAACCATGCGATTATCTGAGGACAGCACCCCATCAATCAAACAGACAATCATATTTCATCCCGCCAGGCGTGACACAAAACTCAGAAATAACGATATAATTCATGCCTTACCTTTGAAGAACTTCATTTGTTGGCACTCAAATGTCCTATAAACATCAGAAACGGTCCTTTTGTTCGATAAATTCCGTTATCTCAAATGTTGCGTTTGATCCAGAAAAACACCGGTTCCAACTTGCGCAACATGACGACAAAATATCTAATAAGTAACCTGTAAACTTGTTCCAAACATTTCAAACAACGTTCCTAATACAACTAGGTATTTTTTTACATAAATAATCAATAACATTTAAGACGGGATAAACTGTGTTCAATACCAGACGAAAACAAAGTGGAGCGAGCTTTCAGGTCGTGCGCCCCAACCACAACAGTAAACTACTCAACCCTCATTCTGAACAGTCCTACTTCTTCATTTCTCTAAGGAAAACCATCAACCAATTTATAGACTGACATCTAGTGGAAGCGATAGGAACTGCAAGCAAGTGCCATAAATCTAGATCCACATAAAAAAAACGTGAAAAAATTAAATAAAGTCCTGGGTGGATTTCTCAGGGTTTTGCCTGCCATATCAGTTCTGTTATACTCACAGACATTATTATATCTCAACCAAACAATTATATGCATATCCTAGCTTCTGGGCCTGAGAAGCAGGCAGTTTACTTTGGGAACGCTTTTCATCCGGACAAGAAAATACTGCCCTCTAGCCCGAAGAGGTTTTAATGTGAGACTGGAAGAAGAGTTTACAGTCCAACCAGACACCTAGGTATTTGTAGTTGTAGTCCACATATTCTAGGTGCGGGCAACAATCGGTTGAAGAGCATGCACTTAAACAGTTGGAGGCCATGGAAGGAGTGTTGTATGGCGTTGAAGCTCGTTTGGAGGTTTGTTAGCACAGTGTCCAAAGAAGGGCCAGGTGTATACAGAATGGTGTCGTCTGCGTAGAGGTGGATCAGAGAATCACCAGCAGCAAGAGCGACATTGATATATATAGAGAAAAGAGTCTGTCCGAGAATTGAACCCTGTGGCACCCCCAAAGAGACTGCCAGAGGTCCAGACAACAGGCCCTCCGATTTGACACACTGAACTCTGTTTGAGAAGTAGTTGTTGAACCAGGTGAGGCAGTCATTTGAGAAGCCAAGGCTATTGAGTCTGCCGATAAGAATGTGGTGATTGATAGTCGAAAGCCTTGGCCAGGTAGATGAAGACAGCTGCACAGTACTGTCTTATCGATGACAGTTATGATATCGTTTAGGACCTTGAGTGTGGCTGAGGTGCACCCTTGACCAGCTCTGAAACCAGATTGCATAGTGGAGAAGGTACGATGGGATTCGAAATGGTCGGTGATCTGTTTATTAACTTTGCTTTCGAAAATGTTAGGAAGGCAGGGCAGGATGGATATAGGTCTATAACAGTTTGGGTCTTGAGTGTCTCACCCTTTGAAGAGGGGGATGACCACTTCAGCTTTCCAATCTTTGTGGATCTCAGACGATACGAAAGAGGTTAAACAGGCTAGTAATAAGGGTTGCAACAATTTTGGCTGATAATTTGGCTGATTTATCGGTGAGTGTTTCCTATCCTCAGTGCAGTGGGCAGCTGGGACGAGGTGTTCTTATTCTCCATGGACTTTACAGTGTCCCAAAACCTTTTGGAATTAGTGCTACAGGAAGCAAATTTCTGGTTGAAAAAGCTAGCCTTAGCTGACTGAGTACATTGGTTCCTGACTTCCCTGAAAAGTTGCATATTGCGGGGGCTATTGATGCTAATGCAGAATGCCACAGGATGTTTTTGTGCTGGTCAAGGGCAGTCAAGTCTGGGGTGAACCAAGGGCTATGTCTGTTCGTAGTTATCCATTTTTTTGAATGGGGCATGCTTATTTAAGATGGAGAGGAAAGCACTTTTGAAGAGCAACCAGGCATCCTCTACTGTCAGGATAGGGTCAATATCCTTCCAGGATACCTGGGCCAGGTCGATTAGAAAGGCCTGCTCGCTGAAGTGTTTTAGGGAGCGTTTGACAGTGATGAGGGGTGGTCTTTGACCGCGGACCCAGTACGCATGCAGGCAATGAGGTAGTGATCACTGAGATCCTGGTTGAAGACAGCAGAGGTGTATTTAGAGGGTAGGGTGGTCAGGCTGATATCTAAGAGGGTGCCCATGGTTTCGGATTCAGGGTTGTAACTGGTAGGTTCCTTGATGATTTGTGTGAGATTGAGGGCATCTAGCTTAGGATGTAGGACGGCCGGGGTGTTAAGCATGTCCCAGTTCAGGTCACCTAACAGTACGAACTCTGAAGATAGATATGGGGGGGGGGGGGCGATCAATTCACATATGGTGTCAAGGGCACAACTGGGGGCCGAGGGTGGTCTATAACAAGCGGCAACTGAGATACTTGTTTCTGGAAAGGTGGATTTTTAAAAGTAGAAGCTTGAATTGTTTGGGCACAGACCTGGATAGCCTGCAGAGTTCTGTCATACTATCTCTGCAGTAGATTGCAACTCCGCCACCTTTGGCAGCTCTATCTTGTCGGAAAATGTTAGTTAGGGATGGAAATTTCAGGATTTTTGGTGGCCTTCCTAAGCCAGGATTCAGACATGGCTAAAACACTCAGGTTGACGGAGTGTGCTAAAGCAGTGAATAAAACAAACTTAGGGAGGAGGCTTCTAATGTTAACATGCATGAAACCAATGCTTTTAAAGTTACGGAAGTCAACAAATGCAAACACCTGGGGAATGGACACTTTGGGTGAGTGCAGGGAAAACAATTGCATGTGACTGGACTGATAAGGGGAGAAACCGTTGAAGGCTCATATCACTTAGTTCCCTGCTTAGCAAGAAGGATGCAATGTTTAGACATAAGGAGGAGACGTGGGGTATGAATACCACCACGGGGTAAGCCATGTTTTTGTCTGAATACAGCTGTGTCGACCCTTTGGGAAGAATTAAACTTGGTTAAGCTTCCCTAGTGCCTGTTAGGTTTTTATTTTTCAGAGTAAATAACTATCAGATGGCGCTGCGAGCAGGGTTCACCATGATTTGTAGTCATACCAAAGAGTCCAGATCAGTGGAGCAGAGCTGGCAACAATCACGGTAGGCAAGTTCCGATATCTGTTTCCACTCATTTTTATTTTTGTACCTTTTTTATTTAACTAGGCAAGTCAGTTAAAACCTCTCTGGGATATGTGGGACGGTAGTGTCACACCTGGCCAACATCCAGTGAAAATCAGAGCGCCAAATTAAAATAAATTACTATAAAAATGTTACTTTGATGAAATCACACATTCAATATACCAAATTAAAGCTACACTAAGTGAATCCAGCCAACGTGTCAGATTTAAAAAAAATGCTTTACGGCGAAAGCAAACAATGCTATTATCTGAGGATAGCATCCCAGTAAACAAAGAGAGAAAAGCATATTTCAACCCTGCAGGCATGACACAACGCAGAAATAAAAATATAATTCATGCCTTACCTTTGAAGAGCTTCTTCTGTTGGCACTCCAATATGTCCCATAAACATCATAAATGGTCTTTTTGTCTGATTAATTCCGTCAATAAATATCCAAGATGTCTATTTTATTTGGCGCTTTTGATCTAGAAAAACACTGGTTCCAACTTGCGCAACGTGACGTTTTTTGGATAAAAAAACGAAACCTGTAGCATGAATTATTGCGTAATCTCCAGCTGCGTGCATGTTTCCATTTTCTTCAGAGGAGAAACACAACTGCCACGAATGATTTATCATCAAATAGTTATGTGAAAAACATCTTGAGGATTGATTCTAAACAACGTTTGCCATGTTTCTGTCGATATTGTGGAGTTAATTTGGAAAAAAGTTTGGCGTTGTAATGACTGAATTTACAGGGTTTTTTTCTTAGCCAAACGTGAATTTCTCCTACACAAATAATATTTTTGGAAAAACTGAACATTTGCTATCTAACAGTCTCCTCATTGAAAACATCCGAAGTTCTTCAAAGGTAAATTATTTTATTTGAATGCTTTTCTTGTTTTTGTTTAAATGTTGCCTGCTGAATGCTAGGCTAATGCTATGCTAGCTATCAATACCTCTTACACAAATGCTTGTGTAGCGATGGTTGAAAAGCATATTTTGAAAATCTGAGATGAGTGTTGTTAACAAAAGGCTAAGCTTCTCAGTGAATATTTCTTTCATTTCATTTGCGATTTTCATGAATAGTTAACGTTGCGTTATGCTAATGAGCTTGAGGCTATGATTACGCTCCCGGATACGGGATTGCTCGACGCTAGAGGTTAAAGGAAAAACCTCAACTAATTTCTAAAGACTTGACATCCAGTGGAAGCGATAGGAACTGCAGGAAAGTTGATTAGAAATCTGGATTCCCAATGAAAACCCATTGAAAAGAGTGACTTAAAAAAAACAAAAAAAAATACAATCTGAACGGTTTGTCGCCTGTCAAATAAGTTCTGTTATAAACAGTTTTAGAAACTTCAGTGTTTTCTATCCAACTAATACTAATAATATGCATATCTTAGCTTCTGGGTTTGAGTAGCAGGCCGTTTACTTTGGACATGCTTTTCATCCGGATGTGAAAATACTGCCCCCTGCCCCAAGGAAGTTAAGATCAAATTCTTATTTTCAATGACAGCCTAGGAACAGTAACTACCTTGTTCAGGGGCAGAACAACAGATTTTTAACTTGTCAGCTCGGAATTTGATCTTGCAACCTTTCAGTTACTTGTCCAACACTCTAACCACTAGGCTACCTGCCTCCCCATCTTGGGGAGATGAGAATTGTAGGCTGAACAGTATAGGATACGGACCTGGAGAGCCTGAGTTTAATTCAGTAGGCCCATTGTATAACGACCGGCCGTAACTTTTATGGTAAGTCCCTGAAGGTACACTCGTACAGGCTAGTACCTGGGATATGAATACCACCACGGGGGATGCCATGTCTTTTATCTGAATGCAGCTGTGTCGACACTTTGGGAAGAATGCACAGGGAACAGAACGGGGAACCAGACATGTATAGGGAAGGTAATGACAGAGGTGATTGAGTCCAGGTGAGTCCAATAATCGTTGATGCACGTGTGCGCAATGCTGGGGAGCCTGGCGCGTGAGCAGGTGTGACAATATGCAATATGGTCACATATAATTTTTTGAAAAAGAAGGGGCGTGGATCAGAAAACCAGTCAGTATCTGGTATGACCACCATTTTCTTCCTGCAGCACGACATATCTCCTTCGTATAGAGTTGATCAGGCTATTGATTTTGGCCTGTGGAATGTTGTCCCACTCCTCTTCAATGGTGGTGCAAAGTTGCTGGATATTGGCGGGACTTGGAACGCGTTGTCGTACTTGCCGATATACAGCTTTTGTCCGATTTTACTTAGTGTTTAGGAGAACTTATACAGCAGGTTCGGAAAATTAACGTAGCCGGTTAGAAGAATCCGTTTACGGTTAGGAAAAGTGTTAGGGTTAGCTAAAATGCAAACATATTCAACTTTTTACTTCAGTTTGAAAAAGCTATATCCCTTCTAGCCATCACCCTTCTGACTACCAGAGTATTTCAGATTCCTCATTGAGTCACGTCTCTATGAACCACACCTGGGTTCAAATAGTATTTGTTTTCTTTTGAGCTGTGCTTGATTGCGCTCGACTGGCACAATGAAACGAATGGAGTAGTCCCAAAATTACAAACCCCGTCCATCTGGCACTTTAGGCCAGGCCCAATCAAACATTCAAAATATTTGAAGGAAAACAAACACTATTTGAACCCAGGTCTCCCATTTGCGCAGGGTAAGGGTCAGGGTCTCTGGCAGTGCTGCTCAGGGTCAGGTGATAAATGTGTTGGCCTGATACACCAGTTGCACGTGTAGCTCCAGTGACGTCAGTCCCATGAGAGATATGAGATATAATTTGTCCATTCATTGGCTTAAAATAGTAGAAAAACTAGTTGATGATAGAAATATAGAGACCATAAGGTATTGGCTTTGTCCTTTAAACTTTAAAACTCACCTGTCTGGGTAGGTAAACGGAAATACTAACGGGTTAAATTCTACCTGGTCATTTACAATGCAAAATTATTGGGGTATACTGGACTCTGATGTCATTTCAACATACAACTTGTTGGTAATCCACTATGACTGACTGAAATTATTGACAAAATGATGTTGAAATGACATGAAAACAATTTAGATGCAGTGTTGTTAGTGCCAACTTACATTACATTATATGGAATGTACAGAATGAATGTGATGCGGACCAGAAAGAAGCTCACCTCCATAGAAGACCTAAAATCATCTTTCAGTGAGTGCATCTCAGCGGATGATTCAATCACACCCATTCCAAGTGCTTCTGAATCCTGCGATTGTGGGCAACCTCCTTCTGTGTGTTTTACCAGCTGCACCAGTGCAGTGAAACTGTTCACGTCCTAACACGGTTTGACAACAGTCTACACAAAATATTCTGTCAAAGTGGGAGAAAAATGTATAATGAAAAAAAGATCCATAAAAATGTGAAATAAAATAGTTGTTTGATTTTATTTGTTCGTTTTTTTACGTTGATTAAAATGGGCAAGTCAGTTAAGAACAAATTAGTATTTACAATGAAGGCCTACATTCTCGTTGCATAAGTATTCAGCTCCCTGAGTCCATAATGTTGGAAACACCTTTAGCAGCAATTACAAAGGTGAGTCTAATTTGGTAAGTCTCTAAGAGCTTTGCAATAGAGGTCTGGCGGGACTGACTTATTTATCACACTCTCAGAGCTTTTCATACCACACCCACTGCATGGCTTTCTACCCAACTCGCACAGAACTCGTCTCAAACCCAACCACAGTCCTCAGACGTATGTGACGCAGCCCACTTGCCAGCCAAGGCCCCTGGAATTTTGCGTCCAATAGGCAATATCAAATGCGCAAAAATAACTTAGGAAATAGGTTAAATGACCAGATTCTCACGTGGCCCACTATATTAGGCTCTCTGTATTACTGGGCTATATCAGCCAATATGGTAGATGTAGTTCGAAGACAGCAGAGTTGGAGAAACTTGCCCTTTCTCTTGAGTTATTTTTTTACAGCCTACCTTTTTAGGAGTGGGAAGATTTTCTGACAGAAGTAGTGGTGGTCAATATTTATTTCTAGGCAATGTAGAAAACTATAGCCTAATCCTATTTAGGAAGAACATTTCATTGGAAAAAGAACTGCCCCGTGCTTCTCCGCCCATGCAGGCTATAGCCAACTATTTAATTGAGGCCACACGCGCACATGATCCTGCACGTAGGGCTACTGAACTGGAAGGAGCTTGAATGATGACCGTAACACTTGCCACTTTTTGCTCAGGCCTATAGGACATAGCCTAGCTTTTAGGAGGACGATTTTGCAGGCAGAGGCAAATAAATGGGTAATCAATACTCATTGGAAATTAAAAGGCGCAACGTTCGCTCACCATAGTAGCCTAACCTGTGCCTTTTCCTTTTCGATGATGATACAAATGTTTGATTGCAACTCGACTCACGTTGGTTAAGCGCCCTCCAATTCTTTCCGTTATCAATATTTATTTACCGACACTGGTAAACTACAGTCTACGAATATTTACGTTAATTTCATATTTAAAATGTACTGCCACGTGATTCTCCGCCTATGTAGGCAGCCCACTCTATTTCAATGAGATCACATACTAGGAGCACTTGAACTCGCACGCCCAACTAGGAGAGGAGAGGTAGTTAATTAACTGAAGTTGAAGCAGCGAATTCGGTGTGTGAATAATGCAAAAAATGTGTTTTTAATACAATAGGTAGGCCAACCCATGCAACGCAGAAAGATGACCGTTTGCAAATAATCTGCAGGACAACAAAAGTATTTTTTATCCCAAAGTCGTCTCTGATCCCCCTCAGAATGAAAAATGGCAACCAAGCCGCAAAGATCTGTTGGGACCCGCATACTGAATGCAGCCCTCTACTTTGCACACCTGATTGCGCAATTTTTGCCTATTCTTTTCTAAATTCTTCAAGCTATGTAAAGATGTTGGGGATCATGGCTAGACAGCACTTTTCAGGTCTTGCCATACCTAGTATTTCAATCAGATTTAAGTCAAAACTAACTTGGCCACTTAAGAACATTAACGTGTTCTTGGTAAGTAGCTCCAGTGTTGAGTTGACCTTGTTTGGTAGGTTATTGTCCTGCTGAAAGGTGAATTCCTCTCCCAGTGTAAAGCAGTCTGAAGCAGGGTTCTCTATAGGATTGTGCCTATGCTTAGCCCTATCCTGTTTCTTTTCACCCAGAAAAACTCCCCAGTATTAGCCAATGTCATGCATACACATACCAATGATGCAGCCACCACCTTGCTTGAAAATGAGGTAGTTACTCAATGAAGTGTTTTGTTGGATTTTCCCCAAACATAAGGCTTTGCATTTAGGCCCAAAAGTGTATTCCTTTGCAAGTTTTTTGTTTTCAGTATTACTTCAGTGCCTTGTTGCATACAATATGCATGTTTTTGGAATATTTGTGTTATTTTCACTCTGTCATTGAGGCCATTATTGTGGAGTCACTACAATGTTGTTGATCCATCCTCAGTTTTTCTCCCATCACAGCCATTGAACAATGTGGCGGTTTTAAAATCACCAATGGCCTCATGGTAACATCGCTGAGCAGTTTCAAAACCCTCTGGTCTTAGTAGCTGAATCTGTGCTTGATATTCGATACTTGACTGAGGGACCTTACAGATGTTTTATGTATGAAGGGTTAGTCGTTTACAAACCATGATAACCTCTGATATTGCACATAGTGAGTCCATGTCACTTTCTATTTTGTTAAGACAAATTGTACACCTGAACTAATGTTTAGGCAAGCCTAAAAAGGGTCTTAATACTTATACAATGACTATATTTTAGTTAATTATTTTTATCAATATTTTTTCTTCCACTTTGACAGAGTATTTTGTGTAGATATTTGACAAAAAATGATTAAAAAAAACATTTAAAAAAACAATACGAAGCATACACATACAAACGGCAACATTACACAAACATTAACTACATCGCGCCTGCCCAGACCCACTAGCATACACACACATCTCCAGCGCCCACATCGCTTTCCGCCACATGGTCAAAAACTGCACCATTTTGTTTCTCTGTAGCCCACACACTTTCAATATTTTAAATAATAGATAATTATATTTTTTCCATTGTGTTCATTTATGGCGGAGTGATTGATTTCCATGTTTTTAGTACATGCTTTTCAAGGTGAGTAATGAGAAGAAAGTCGTCTAGCTCTGCGGGTCTCTCACTACACCCCCATATGCCATGTCTTGAAATATTAAAAGACAGCCAACTTTCTAGCTCCACCCATAACTTTTGGACTTCATATCATTCCCAGAAAGCATGGATTATTGAATCATTACTAGTTTTACATTTAGAACATGACTCTGCCATTGTGCTGTAGAATTTTTGAATTTTGTATAATTCTTTACATTAATTTATACTGGATTAAGCATACACTTTCGTTAACTGTAATTTTGTTAGTTATGCTCCAACATTTTGTGCCAACATCAGTTCTTTTTAAGAGATTGTCAGTTGAATATGCTCTCTGCAAGAGTTTGTATGTCTTGTCAATGAAATCTATTTTAATCCCACTTTATAACACAATAATAATGTGAAGAAATCCAAGGGGTCTGAATACTTTTGCAAGTCACTGTAATCTTAACTGCACTTGAATTCCTTTTCTCTGTGACCACTGATCCGAACAGTGTTGATAAAGTGAAGCGAATGGCATTCGATCAAAACATGTTGAGTCTCTTGTGCCTTCCTTGTCTGCAGTCCTGGGTGAAATGAGGCATGGGTAGTAAAGCTATTTGGATCACAGCCAGTAAGACAGGCAGAGTGAAGTCTTCTCAAGTGGCAGAAGCATTTGACGGCTTTCAATAGATTGTTTTTCAGCACAGAACCATCACTTCTGACCGTTATAAACTCACCCTGGCACTAGGTTATCTGGTGGTAAATATTGGGGACAGGGAAAGAGTCTTACCCGCATGTTATTGGAGAGTAACCCCTTTTAAAGCTTTGAGAATCTCAAGGACAAGGTTTCTGTAACAACTTAAGGATTGCGTTAAACATGTACTACCTGTTTTTAGAGAATGCAACCGTGCAGCTAGACTAGAGAGACTGACGGTAATAAAAGACAAACAATGCAAACGACACCACTGGGCACAGACACCCAGTTTCACTGAACGAATAGTTTAGTGAAACTGATCTAAAATTGCCTCGATCTACACAGGTAGCTCTTGTTGGTAGCTTCTCTTTGCGGCTTCTTAGAGTTCCACCACAGAAAGTGCTCAGAGCGACTAATACAAAGATTAATTCTGGATTGTTTTGCGTCGTTGTTTGAAAAGCCAAAGTGCTTCATCCCGAAAAAAAAGTGCTTGATTACTACGAACTCGACCATCAGAGTTAAAGAAGCCTCTTCTTTGGGTCTTTAAACAGGAACTACCTGTCCTCTGAGAATGCACCTCTCTGGCTGTCTGTCTGGCTGTAGACTCTGCAGACGGCTTTCCTCATCGTGTTAGACAAGACGGAGCACACTGCCAGGGAAGGAGCACACTGCCAGGGAAGGAGCACACTGCCAGGGAAGGAGCACACTGCCAGGGAAGGAGCACACTGCCAGGGAAGGAGCACACTGCCAGGGAAGGAGCACACTGCCAGGGAAGGAGCACACTGCCAGGGAAGGAGCACACTGCCAGCGACGGAGCACACTGCCAGCGACGGATCCTTCCTGTAGCTCCTCTCTGAAGGGATGCATATACTGAGTATACAAAACATTAAGAACACCTGCTCTTTCCATGACAGGTGAATCCAGGTGAAATCTATGATCCCTTATTGATGTTACTTGTTAAATCTGATTCAATCGGTGTAGATGAACGGGAGGAAACATGTGAAAGAAGGATTTTTAAACAATTGAGGCATGGATTGTGCATGTGTTCCATTCAGAAGGTGAATGGGCAAGACAAAAGATTTAAGTGCCTTTGAACGGGGTATGGTAGTAGGTGCCAGGTGCACCGGTTGTATCAAGAACTGCAACGCTGCTGGGTTTTTCACACTCAACAGTTTCCCGTGTGTTTCAAGAATGGTCCACCACCCAAAAGACATACAGCCAACTTGACACAACTGTGGGAAGCATTGGAGTCAACATGGGCCAGCATCCCTGTGGAATGCTTTCGACACCTTGTAGAGTCTATGCCCCGACAAATAGAAGCTGTTCTTTGGGCAAAGGGTGGGTGGGGTGTTCCTACTGTATACTCAGTGTAGAGTGCTCCTTAGCGAATGATTAGATCACAATCATCCCACTAATTAGAGAGACAGTCCTGACCTGCACCTCCTCTTGCACCTTTACAGGGTGTTTGTTGATGCTACCAGCTGTTCTCCTCTGGCTAACTGTCATCACAGTGCAGTCAAACACACCTGAGATCCCCTCAGTCTATACAGGTGGCTCCCGTTGGCAGCTTTCCAAAGGTACCTGGCCGGACGCTTCAGCCGTCGTCGTTATCAAGCTTGTAGTCCTTTCACCTGTCTGCAGCCGTGAAGGAAATGAGATGGGATGAGACGGGAAGCTGGAGGCTCTCTCCATCTCCATCTCTCCACCCGCTATCCATTGTTCTCATTTCCCCTGTGCATAGAGCAGATGAAGAGGTGTATTGACACCGCCATAGCCCCCAGGGTCTTATTCGAAAAGCTTTGAGTGTTTGTGAAGCGATCACGTAGAGATGCATAGACTTGGATTCATAAAAAAGTTGTTCTCTAGTCTAGGAATGTGATTTCACAGATTACGTGGTTACATTTCCTTTGGTCTGCTCCATTTTGGATTCTTCATATTATAGTACACCTCATACAGCCAGGGGATAAATGGTGAAAACCCAACAGTCTATAGCTCATACACTTCCCATTAGACGTTGGCATGAGGCAGGCTGAACAAAGCCAGGCCATGCAATTCAATATCCATCTTCAAACAAAAGCAATACAGGTCAAAATAGTTAATATTACCAAAGGAAATAGAGGGACTAACTGTACAGATAACAATAAAAATGATATTTTGAAAGTACTTTGAGCATATGTTTTTGTTTCCGTCTCCTCTCCACTAACCCAAGTAAATTTTAAGGAGTTTTTTTTCTATTAATTATAAAATTAACAGCTGTACATAAAGACTCATGTGAAGGCCAAATTACAGAAGAGGAATTTCTTGACGTATTAGCCCTTATTGCACATTCCATGACTGAACGTTCTAAGCACACTTCCTACTGGTGTGGCAATATCTGGTGTGGCATACTATAGAACGAATGTCAGTCTAGTTGTTATCGATATAATATAACAGTGCTACCACTCGTAGTTTGTTTTACTCGCTGTCTTCAGGACTTTCCTCAAATGAATATTATTAATATACATCAAATTGTTACATCGGCCTCAGACTCCAGCTAGCAAGAACAAAAATGGCTTCAAGATATATAGGAAGCTACATAGACAATTATGAAGGTGAGTACCAAGTCTCAGTGACAGATAGCTACAATCATTAGCTAGCTAGCTAATTTAACTAGTAACTGTAGCTAGCTAGTTACTCCGTAAAATGATGTAACGTTGACAGAATCTACCTGAGAATGTGTGTATTTGTTAGTTTGCTTAACTTATGCTTGCTACCTATATTTGCTAAAACGAATTGTTATTCATGTCTTCTACACAGTATCTAACAAAGATACATTGACAGGGGAGATCACTGTGAGGACCGCCTGTCACAGGTCCATGAGGGAGAATGAAAAGCCACACAGCATGAGAGTAGGGAAAGGTTATAGATGGTGACTAGTGCCCTTGTTAAATATCTCCTGTGGGACACTGTCATTATGGTATGTTGGAGACAGTGTCAATATTTAATCTTATCAATAGATAGATATTAATGATTGGTACCAATCCCAATTGAGAATTGCCCACTAAACAGGTTATTTGGTAAAGATCTGTTGATGCAGTGTTTGGTCATTTTGTTACTGAGACACAAGGTATTGTTAAAGGAGCCCCTTGTTAAGAAGACTAGACACTACTATGTTTGCTGTTATTTATGGGCCGCATAATTCTTGTTTCTCACGTCAGTCTTTCATAATACTTATCTTTGCTTCACAGATGGTGTTAAAGCACTCCGTACCAGTGATAGTGGTTCAAAGCAGGAAGTGCTCTGTGCAATCATCTGGTGGCCCTTCTTTACCAGACAGCGCACTACTCTCAACTAAACACTCCTGCTGCACCACCAGTTCACAGCTGCACAGACACAGAACAGAGTTGGCTCAAGCCAAGAACACTTGAGTCTGTCAATATCCATAAAGAAATGTGCCTGAAAAGTATTCAGCCTATGCAACAGTAAATCCTTGTTAAGTAGGGTGTGAAGCCAGGTCCGGTTGATGGGATAGAGTTCTGTAAACCTACTAACTCGTGTGCTGATGGAATAAGGTAAGTTAGAGGTTCCTTGAATGGAAATATTTTAGAAAAAAATGTTTTTTTGTTTTTTTGTATCCAGATGATACAAGCCTAAACAGTAGTGTATTTACAATGTCATGACAAGTGTTTGGGACAAAGACTGGGGGGAATACAGTTGAAGTCGGAAGTTTACATACACTTAGGTTGGAGTCATTAACTCATTTTTCAAACACTCCACACATGTATTGTTAACAAACTATAATTTTGGAAAGTCGGTTAGGGCATCTACTTTGTGCACGACACAAGTCATTTTTCCAACAATTGTTTATAAACATATTATTTCACTTATAATTCACTATCACAATTCCAGTGGGTCAGAAGTTTACATACACTAAGTTGACTGTGCCTTTAAACAGCTTGGAAAATTCCAGAAAATGTCATGTCTTTAGAAGCTTCTGATTGGCTAATTGACATAATTTGAGTCAATTGGAGGTGTACCTGTGGATGTATTTCAAGGCCTACCTTCAAACTCAGTGCCTCTTTGCTTGACATCATGGGGAAATCAACATAAATCAGAAAAATAATTGTAGACCTCCAAGTCTGTTTCAGCCTTGGGAGCAATTTCCAAACGCCTGAAGGTACCACGTTCATCTGTACAAATAATAGTATGCAAGTATAAACACCATGGGACCACGCAGCAGTCATACCGCTCAGGAAGGGGACGCGTTCTGTCTCCTAGAGATGAACGAAAAGTGCAAATCAATCCCAGAACAACAGCAAGGACCTTGTGAAGATGCTGGAGGAAACGGGTACAAAAGTATCTATATCCACAGTAAAACGAGTCCTATATCGACATGACCTGAAAGGCCGCTCAGCGAGGAAGAAGCCACTGCTAAAACTGCCATAAAAAAGCCAGACTACTGCACGTGGGGACAAAGATCGTACTTTTTAGAGAAATAGCCTCTGGTCTGATGAAACAAAAATAGAACTGTTTGGCCATAATGACAATCGTTATGTTTGGAGGAGAAGGGGGAGGCTTGCAAACTGAAAGACACATTTACATTTACATTTAAGTCATTTAGCAGACGCTCTTATCCAGAGCGACTTACAAATTGACACCATCCCAACCGTGAAGTACGGGGATGGCAGCATCATGTTGTGGGGGTGCTTTGCTGCAAGAGGGACTGGTGCACTTCACAAAATAGATGGCATCATGAGGAATGAAAATTATGTGGATATATTGAAGCAATATCTCAAGACATCAGTCAGGAAGTTAAAGCTTGGTTGCAAATGGATCTTCCAGATGGACAAAGTTGTGGCGAAATGGCTTAAGAACAAAAAAGTCAAGTTATTGGAGTGGCCATCACAAAGCCCTGACCTCAAATCTATAGAACATTTGTGGGCAGAACTGAAAAAGCTTGTGCGAGCAAGGAGGCCTACAAACCTGACTCAGTTCCAATAGCTCTGTCAAGAGGAATGGGCCACAGTTCACCCAGCTTTTTGTGGGAAGCTTGTGGAAGGCTACCTGAAACGTTTGACCCAAGTTAAACAATTTAAAGACAATGTGATGAAATAAATAAAAGCTGAAATAGATTATTCTCTCTGCTATTATTCTGACATTTCACATTCTTAAAATAAAGTAGGGATCCTAACTGACCTAATATAGGGATTTCTTTACTCAGATTAAATTTCAGGAATTGTGGAAAACTGAGATTAAATGTATTTGGCTAAGGTGTATGTAACTTTTGACTTCAAAGCTATATAATAATCTGTATATTAATACATATGTATATTTAATACATTTTATTTGAATTTAGGGGTTTGTGCTGTTTCTGGTCTTTGTCATATTAATCTCTCCAATCTCATGTTAAGGTTTTAAAATGTTTTGCAGAAGTTCTCTCTACAAAGCACTCCATGGATATGTAACAGTGTAACTTTAGACCGTCCCCTCGCCCATACCCAGGCGCGAACCAGGGACCCTCTGCACACATCAACAACAGTCACCCCTCGAAGCATCGTTACCCATCGCTCCACAAAAGCAGCGGCCCTTGCAGAGCAAGGGGAACCACTACTTCAAGATCTCAGAGCAAGTGACGTCACCGATTGAAACGCTATTTAGCGCGCACCGCTAACTAAGCTAGCCGTTTCACATCCGTTACAGATACATGCCTGGTATGCAGACCATGGAGATGAAGAGGGGGCTAGCCATGGAGCCAGTGGCTGTACAGGGATCTGGTATGTAGACCATGGAGATGAAGAGGGGGCTGGTCATGGAGCCAGTGGCTGTACAGGAGTACTGCACACTGAAGATGTTAACTTCTTTCCGTGTGGCTTCGTAGAGCACCCAGATGCCCCGTGGTTAGGATCCTCTCCAGATGGCATATTTTATCCCAGTGTCAGACCAGACTTTGGACTCTTAGAGGTCAAGTGCTCAAATATACCAAGTTATGTTGACTGTCCTTACCTGAAGATACAGAATGGAGAGCTGATGTCCTTAACTGAAGATACAGAATGGAGAGCTGATGTCCTTAACTGAAGATACAGAATGGAGAGCTGATGTCCTTAACTGAAGATACAGAATGGAGAGCTGATGTCCTTAACTGAAGATACAGAATGGAGAGCTGATGTCCTTAACTGAAGATACAGAATGGAGAGCTGATGTCCTTAACTGAAGATACAGAATGGAGAGCTGAAGTTGAAGAGATCTTTTGCTTACTACTGGCAGGTGCAAGGTCAAATCCTTCTCACAGGTTGTAGCTGGTGTGACTTTGTCGTCTGCACAGTAGGACAACCTAGTTGAAAGGATATATACAGATCTACAGGTTTCAAAGACTATAAGAGAGAAGGTTGACCACTTATTTGTACCACTACTTGCAGAAGTGTCTTATCTCTCACCTGCATGGTTCCCCTGCATGGGTGCCAAGTTTAGTGGTTTCATGAAAAATAAGTATTGATGTTCTTGTGAAGAAAACTACAGTGGAATAGATTTGTTTAAAAATATATATATATATTTCAGCAAATGTTCAACAGTTTAGTTAATCAATTACACGTCTCTAACATTGTATTCAATCTTGCATTCTGGCAATTCTGTGTTTACTTGATTTCTTTCCCCCACCCCTAAACTCATTGCCTAATTAAAGCCAATACAAGTGCCACACAAACTGATATTCACGACAACACAAATTATTGATACATGTCATAGATAAACAAATTTATTATTTTGCTGCCAGCAAATAAACACGTGTATTTACACTGGCTTGGCCCATGTTCTTACCAAAGGTCCGTTTTGATAGTTGACCAACAGGCACGCCACTGGAAATAATTGGTTGATGCTGCCTGAGATGGTCAGGGAGATGACTGTGTCAAATAGCTTGTGCTCCTTTACTCTGGATAATTCTTTCAACATGCACTCTCAGCCTGGCAATGGATTGGGTCTCCCTAACCTCATGCGCTGGCATCTGTGTGCGTCTTGACAGAAAGGCTGGCTTGTAGACCTTGCACGGAACAATGTCATCTATGAGAAAGCCCCTATCCAGCATAATGGCCATGTCAGGTGTGAGAAAGGAAATGTTTCCAGACTGCTTGAAGATCTCCTTGTCACTCACAGATCCAGCATACAACGATGACACACAAGTGACAGCTCCATGTGACTTTCCCAACATGCCCTTAAAGGTACAATGTGACTTGTAGGAAGAAAACACCTCACTCTGCAGTAGTAGTGAAGATTGTGTCTGGCAGTGCAGTACATCACTACCTGGGTGTCTGGATAGTCCTTCATCTCAGGTGGGCTTTGATGGTTTCCTTGGGGATCCATATCCGTGCTGATCCATGCAGACAGTAGAGGAAGTTGGCCCAAGAGATAATAATCCGTCTCACTGTCGATTGGTGGATGCTGAACCGATGGGCCAAATCCTTCTGCTTCAGACCCAGCGACAGATGAGTGATAAATGAGAAGAACCCATAACACAAAAAGTAAATAATATTTAACAATTACAGTAAGATCTGTATTTAATGAAGTTGACCTTTACTGGATTTCTTCAAGTAACACTTGTTTCAGGTGGATTGGTGCTTGTGAGTCTTATGAACTTAGTCTCTGCTGCCCACTCAATCAAGTGCCAGAAGGCCATCAGGTAGGTGTAGCTTGCAAATCTAAAGATGGACCCAGAGTATTTGAATACCAAAAAAACTCATTACTATTATTGCCAATCTTCTCTAAGCATCAAGTAGCACTAGACATGACCTAGGTGCTATTGTAGCTGTTGTCACAATGTACCTTTTTTCTCTACATCGACCCCGGAAGCTACGGAAGCTCACAATACCATTACACTTTGTTCAGTGCCTCCGTGTTAATTTTCTTCAATGTTCATTAGCACCTCCTTCACAGGGCTGGAATTTAAACGCAGTCATTGCGAACAATTTCAGTCAAATGCATTGCCGACAATTAGCTAGCTAGTAAGATAATGATAAAAATAGCGGAAATCGCTCCGGAAGTCAGCACCCCGGTAGGAAGTAAAATAGAACGTGGGAGGCGGTACAATGCATAGAGCCTATTAAAGTCTTTTAGTCCGGGAAAACTCCAGGGCTTGATGGCATACCAGTTGAGGTATAGCAAACCTTTTTTGATGTACTCCAAAGACCATTATTAGCATGTTTTACCCACTCCTATAAACATGGTAGATTATCAGATACTTTCATTATTACTGAAACAGGAACCAAGTGGTAAATATAAAGATCCAGTCCATTAAATATTTTTGAGGCCTACACTTCAGTGTTGTGATGCAATGATTAAAGCAAAATGCATAGCGCATAGAATTAAAAGGTATTATTCATCCTAATCGGACATATGGACGATACAGTGGAGATATAATATAAGACAAGAACTGGAAACAGTAGAACACTATGACACATCTGGGAAACCAGGCCTGGTATTCATAGCTGACTTTGAAAAGGCTTTTGATAAAGTAGGACATGAATGTAATATTTTAATTTTGGAGAATCTCTTTTGCAGTGTGTTTAAAGTTATGTACAGTGCATTTGGAAAGTATTCAGACCCTTTGACTTTTTCCACATTTTGTTACATTACAGCCTTATTCTAAAATGGATTATTCGTTTTTTTCCCCTCAATCTACACACAATACCCCATAATGACAAAGCAAAAACAGGTTTTTAGAAATGTTTGCAAATGTATAAAAAAAACTATGGAAATATCACATTTACATGAGTATTCAGGCCTTTTACTCAGTACCTTTGGCAGCAATTACAGCCTCGAGTCTTCTAAGGTATGACGCTAAAAGCTTGGCACACCTGTATTTGGGGAGTTTCTCCCATCCTTCTCTCCTGATTCTCCTAAGATCTGTCAGGTTGGATGGGGAGCATCGCTGCACAGCTATTTTCAGTTATTTCCAGAGATGTTCGATCGGGTTCAAGTCCGGGCTCTGACTGGTCCACTCAAATACATTCAGAGACTTGTCCCGAAGCTACCCCTGCGTTGTCTTGGCTGTGTGCTTCGGGTCGTTGTCCTGTTGGAAGGTGAACCTTTGCCCCAGTCTGATAACCTGCTCCAGAGTGCTCAGGACTTCTTCTAGGATCTCTCTGTACTTTGCTCTGTTCATCTTTTCCTCTATCCTGACTAGTCTCCCAGTCCCTGCCGCTGAAAACATCCCCACAGCATGATATTGCCACCACCAGCATTCATCGTAGGGTTGGTGTCAGGTTTCCTCCAGATGTGACGCTTGGCATTCAGGCCAAAGAGTTTCATCTTGATTTCATCAGACCAGAGAATCTTGTATATCATGGTCTGAGAGTCTGTAGGTGGCCTTTGGCAAACTCCAATCAGGCTTGTGCCTTTTACTGAGCAGTGGCTCCCGCTACTCTAGCAAAAAGGCCTGATTGTTGGAGTGCTGCAGAGTTTTTGTACCATTCCCCTGATCTGTGCCTCTACACAGTCCTATCTCGGAGCTCTACAGACAATTCCTTTGAACTCATGGCTTGGTTTTTGCTCTGACTTGCACTTTTCACTGTGGGACCTAATATAGACAGGTGTGTGCCTTTCCAAATCATGTCCAATCAATTGAATTTACCACAGGTGGACTCCAGTCAAGTAGTAGAAATGGAAGAATGATCAATGGAAACAGGATGTACCTGAACTCAATTTCGAGTCTCCAAGCAAAGGGTCTCACATTTATATGAGCAAAAAATATTCAATTTTAGTTGGAATGGTAAGCCAGACAAAATTAAAAGGGCCTATTTATATAATGAATATGAATTAGGAAGGCAGAAATGATTGAAGATTGAAGTATTAGACCTCTCACTAAAGGCTTAGGTCATACAAAAGTTATCCTTAAATCCGAACTGGTTCTCTAGCAGATTAGTAAGAATGTCTCACTCTGTGTTCAAGAATGGCCTTTTCCCCTTTATTCAGATTACAACCTCTCACATTCGGTTATTTGAAAATGAAATATTATCCAAAATATTGCTATTTCTTAACAGTTTAATCCACCACAAAAGACCAGAAAAAATATTACAACAAATATTATGCCAACATAAATATGGAAGTGTCTGCTCTTCCCATATTTACAACCAACTAATTGCAGCATTATTGCAAAAATGGAAGAGCCAAGACCAAAATTTGTTAAAGAAAACTGATACTTTTTAAAAATGTATACCATTAATTTAAGGCCCAACAAATTGACAGCTGTGTCATATAGATTGCAAAGTTGTTGGGAAGAGATTGTTGATGTACCGATTCCATGGTATATGAACTGATACACAAAACAATGCTAGCTTCAAAACTTTTAGTTTACTTGCAACCTACAGATTGTGACTTAGATTATGTTTGATTATTTATCTGCAATATTAAAGCTGATCTACCACCCCCCCCCCCAATAAAAAACAAGGACTGTTTATCAAACCTCCCACTTCTGCTGCTGTGTTCCATCCATCCCTCTCATTCTGTCTACTCGAGTTCTGGGTCCTGGAATGGAAGGTGCTTATCTCTGACTTTTCATAATATACTCTTGTACACATCAGTTGCAGTCAATTCCATTTAGTTTCAGATTAGTGCCACTTTTTCTTCAGATTGTTCTTGCCCTTACGTCAAGTTTTTAATTCAAATGTTTTGAGTATCCTATTAATAGATTTTATTGTTTTGACCCACAATAAGTGTAATTCATTTCCATTGTAAATCAATGACTCAACCGTATAATACAATATTTTTGTGATGATCGATTTAATGTGACAGTGAGGGTGGAACATAGTGGTCTAAATATTAGTGATACAACGATTATGATATTTTTGGCTGTTAACGAAATCCGATATTTTCCTGGACAAAAAAAAACCAATACAGATAACCGATATTAAACATTTTAGCTGCCTTTTTAACCTCTGAGCCACCCATCCCGGATCCGGTATAATTGTCATCAGCAACGCTGAATAACATATCCCAACAGTCATAATGTTACTAGAAAATATTCATATTCATGAAATCACAAGTGCAATATTGCAAAACACAGCTTAGCCTTTTGTTAATCCACCTGTCGTCTCAGATTTTGAAATTATGCTTTACAGCGAAAGCAATACAAGCGTTTGTGTAAGTTTAGCAATCGCTCGACAAAACAATAAGAACACTTAGCATCAGGTAACTTGGTCACAAATCAGAAAAGCAATCAAATTAATTGTTTACCTTTGATCTTTGGATGTTTTCACTCACGAGACTCCCAGTTAGACGACAAATGTTCCTTTTGTTCATAAAGATATTGTTTGTATCTAAATACCTCCGTTAGTTTGGTGCGTTATGCCCAGGAATTCACCGGAAAGAGCAGTCACGACAACGCAGACAAAAATTCCAAATTTGTAAGTCGCTCTGGATAAGAGCGTCTGCTAAATGACTTAAATGTAAATGTAAATATCCATAATGTCCACAGAAACATGTCAGACATTTTTTTATAATCAACCCTCAGGGTGGTTTTCAAATATCTATTCGATAATATACAGTGCCTTGCGAAAGTATTCGGCCCCCTTGAACTTTCCGACCTTTTGCCACATTTCAGGCTTCAAACATAAAGATATAAAACTGTATTTTTTTTGTGAAGAATCAACAACAAGTGGGACACAATCATGAAGTGGAACGACATTTATTGGATATTTCAAACTTTTTTAACAAATCAAAAACTGAAACATAGGGCGGCACACAATTGGCCAAGCTTTGGCCGGTGTAGGCCGCCATTGTAAATAAGAAATTTTTCTTGACTGACTTGCCTAGTTAAATAAAGGTTTTACATACACACACACCACACTGACCAAAAAGTTATTTTGTTGTAAAACATCAAAACCAATTTCTTTCATATACTTGCTGTGCTGTTTCGTTGTTCAGTCGTTTTATTCTCAACCAGGATTTCATTATACATGTCAAGCAGTGAAGTTTCAGCTCTGTAGGTCCGTGGCCTCTCTTCCTCGGTGCCCACTGTCACTGTCCATTTCCATCTTCTCCAGCTGAGTCTACCATTTCACGTAAACCCTGTTTCTTGTCTGCATCAAAGTAGTTTTCCATGTACATGGCATCGAGCATGATGGCGACACAGTAAAGAGAGACTGCCACCGAATCGCTTGTTCACAGCCTGTGTCAGCAGTTTTGTGGAGCAGGCTTTTCAATGCCATGACCGAGGGTATCACATCTCCTGCAGGTGCAGTTGATGAGCTTATTTCTCAAGTCAGTTGTTCGAATGGAGCTCGCTCGTGTGTTCATGTTTTCAAATGCCATTTGAAATAGCAGCAGCGGTATGACAACCAGCACATTCCTGAGCATGAAATACGACTTTCCTCGTCGATCCACTGTGCTGTCAGACTCAGCATGCTCATGGGGCTGATATCGCTGGTCTAAATGTCAGTCTTGAAGCTAATAGCAGTGATGCTATTACTGTGAAACTCCGGTAGTGCAACACCTGAAAAATAGCGTACTTGGTAACTTCGTGTGTACCGATGCCCGACCAGTCGGCGAAAGCCAACATCACCCACGACCGAGAACGGTTGATTTGTCAAGGGCAATGAATTCCATTATCTTGGCGTTAATGCATTTTGCCTTTGAGTTGTCTCTCTGAAATTGTCTTACTCTTTCAAATGACTGTCTTGACTTGTTGACTGCTCGATCCACACAGCAGACATTGTGGGCTAGGTTAGGAATGCTGTGTTACACTTGTAGGGCAAAATTTTACATGGCGTCATTACGTCATGTACTTACGTTATATACAGTTGAAGTCGGAAGTTTACATACACTTAGGTTGGAGTCATCAACTTGTTTTTCAACCACTCCACAAATTTCTTGTTAACAAACTATAGTTTTGGCAAGTCGGTTAGGACATCTACTTTGTGCATGACACAAGTAATTTTCCCAACAATTGTTTAGACAGATTATTTGACTGTATCACAATTCCAGTGGGTCAGATGTTTACAAACACAAAGTTGACTGTGTCTTTAAACAGCTTGGAAAATTCCAGAAAAGCTCCTGATAGGCTAATTGACATCATTTGAGTCAATTAGAGGTGTACCTGTGGATGTATTTCAAGGCCTACCTTCAAACTCAGTGCCACTTTGCTTGACATCATGGGAAAATCAAAAGAAATCAGTAAAATAATTGTAGACCTCCAAGTCTGGTTCATCCTTGGGAGCAATTTCCAAATGCCTGATAGTACGCAAGTATAAACACCATGGGACCACGCAGCCATAATACCGCTCAGGAAGGAGACACGTTCCGTCTCCTAGAGATGAACATACTTTGGTGCGAAAAGTTCAAATCAATCCCAGAACAACAGCAAAGGAACTTATGAAGATGCTGGAGGAAACAGGTACAAAAGTATCTATATCCACAGTAAAACAATCCTATATCGACATAACCTGAAAGCTCAGCGAGGAAGAAGCCACTGCTCCAAATCCGCCATAAAGCCAGACTACGGTTTGCAACTGCACATGGGGACAGAGGTTGTACTTTTAGGAGAAATGTCCTCTGGTCGGATGAAACAAAAAGACTGTTTGGCCATAATGACCATTGTTATGTTTGGAGGAAAAAGGGGGAGGCTTGCATGCCGAAGAACACCATCCCAACCGTGAAGCACGGGGGTGGCAGCATCATGTTGTGGGGGTGCTTTGCTATAGGAGGGACTGGTGCACTTCACAAAATAGATGGCATCATGAGGGGGGAAAATTGTGAATATATTGAAGCAACATCTCAAGACATCAGTCAGGAAGTTAAAGCTTGGTCGCAAATGGGTCTTCCAAATGGACGATGACCGCAAGCATACTTCCAAAGTTGTGGCAAAATGACAAAGTCAAGGTATTGGAGTTGCCATCTCAAAGCCCTGACCTCAATCCTTTAGAAAATTTGTGGGCAGAACTGAAAAGGTGTGTGCGAGCAAGGAGGCCTACAAACCTGACTGTTACACCAGCTTTGTCAGGAGGAATGGGCCAAAATTCACCCATCTTATTGTGGGAAGCTTGTGGAAGGCTACCCAAAACGATTGACCCAAGTTAAACTATTTAAAGGCAATGCTACCAAATACTAATTGCATGTAAACTTCTGACCCGCTGGGAATGTGATGAAAGAAATAAAACCTGAAATAAATCATTTTCTCTACTATTATTCTGACATTTCACATTCTTAAAATAAAGTGGTGATCCTAACTGACCTAAGACGGGGAATTTATTTACTCAGTTTTAATGTCAGGAATTGTGGAAAACTGAGTTTAAATGTATTTGGCTACGGTATGTGTAAACTTCCTACTTCAACTGTAGGTATGCACGTCAGCTTTGACATTGGTTTTGCACATCGGCGTTAAACTAGACATTGGGCCCATGTCGATTTTGAAATTTTTAGCTAATATTGTCTGATTCTGATATCTTCACAGATATATTGTGCATCTGTAGTAAATATGAGGTGATCGCGGAATAGAAAAAATATATATCTGAAAATGTATATTTCCAAAATCTTAGGTCATTTCTGAAACTATAGTGCAATAGGCTTTGAAATAGGCTTTGCATGAACAATAGGGAATCAGTGTTAGGAATCTGAAATATGCTGATGTTATACCAGAGGCTGATGGGAGGAGCTATTGGAGGACTGGCTCATTGTAATGTCTGGAATGGAATTAATGGAACAGAGTAAAATGTGGTTTCGATATGTTTTATGTGTTTGGTACCTTGCTATTCAACAGTATTGCTCCACAACATCACAGAGCACCTGTTTCAGGTCGACTAACCACTTGCCTCACAGGCGATTTCCTCTAAATGTCATTCATTGTCTATTTAATTGAAGGCACATTTATGGAAACCCAGTGAAAACCCACAGCAGCAGGCAAATTCAAGCACGTTTGATACATTTTTGCATGATTGACATGTTGTTTCTTTGAAGCCTGCACCTGAAGGTAACGCAGGTGTTCGATGCAATGCAATACAGCAAAGGCTCAACAGCAAAGGCTGTAGTAGAATGTAGTGGTTTTAAACAGGGTATTTCTGAAGTATCGCAAATAACATCTCCTTTCCTCTCTCTCCATATCTCTCCCTCCCTCCCAGCCATGGCCATGCTGCAGGCCCCCCAGGCGCTCCAGAGCCAGCCAGCAGCCCCAGATGGTGGGTGGGGCTGGGTGGTGGTGGGGGCCCTGTTTGTGACCTCTGCCCTGGTGTTTGGGATAATCCGGAGCATGGGGGTCTTCTTTGTGGAGTTTGTGCAGTACTTTGGGGAGAGCGCCCAGGCTGTCTCCTGGATCACATCCATAGGGTTGGCCATGCAGCAGTGTGTCAGTGAGTGTGTGTGTGTGTGTGTGTGTGTGTGTGTATATATGTACATAGGAGCGGAGGGTAATGCCCCATGTGAATGCTCATACAAATGATCCTTGGTCCGTTGTACATAGTGTGATGACTGGTAGTTAAACCTGTGTGTGTGTGTGTGTGTGTGTGTGTTCCCCAGGTCCATTTGGCACAGCGTTGTGTAATGGATACGGTGCCAGACCTGTAGTGATTGCAGGAGGTTGTCTCTCTGCACTCGGCTTCATCCTGGCCTCACAGGCCACCTGCGTCACACACCTCTACCTCACCTTGGGCATCATCTCAGGTACACACACACACACTTGGACCTAAAAACACTCACATGCTATTTTCTGTCTCTCTTTTATGTCCAAAACTCTGAACATACAGTATATAACTCTTTCTCTCCTCCTTCACCCTCCGGCCTACCCTCCAGGTTCGGGCTGGGCATTAGTCTTCACTCCTATGGTGGCGTCAGTGATGCAGTACTTCACCCGGAAGCGCTCCTTGGCCATGGCGCTGGGCTTTACGGGCGTGGGCCTCTCGTCCTTCGCCTTCTCACCCCTCTTCCAGCTCTTGGTGGAGATGTACACCTGGCGGGGGGCCCTTCTCATCCTGGGGGGCCTCAGCCTCAACATGGTGGCCTGCGGGGCCCTCATCAGGCCCCTGGGGACTCACAAGGCTGTAGCTGCGGTAGGAACATCCATTTACATTTTTTGTAATTTTAGCAGATGTTCTTATCCAGAGCAATTTGGGTTAATTACCTTGATCAAAGGCACATCGACCTCCTGTAACGTCCTCTTCTCTCTCTCTGGCTGACTTGTCAAAACAAAGTTTTCAAACATTGGATATGTTATTTTGTAATAGGACTCATGTGGGTTCAACCTTTATACAACAGGAACAGTTACAAAACAAAGTATCTGTGTTGTGTAATCTTGCATGTGACGTCTTGTTTGGGTGCCAGCAGTGTTTGATGGATCTGCTTTCAAGGTTTTAAGTAATTTGTTTCAGCATCAGTCTCTTTCTCTCATGCTCTTCTTCACTCCTCTCCTCGCTCTTTCCAGCTGGCCCCAGGTGAGAGTGCCTGGTCCTGCGCCTCCCTCTTCCACCGGGCCTACTCCTATCTGGAGCTTTCCCTCCTCTTCCAGCGGCCCTTCCTCACTTACAGCCTGGCCATCACCTTCTTCAACTGTGGCTACTTTGTGCCTTACGTCCACCTGGTGGCCCACAGCCACCACGAAGGCTTCTCCCAGTATCAGGTTTGAATGAGCCTATTTCACAATTACATCACTATGTAAACAATGTGATTTTAGAGATTATCCAAAATGATTATCGATTACCAATTGTTTTTTTTTTCAGTTTTTGTTGCTCTGGTTGGTAGATGCATAGATTCATGTCAACTGTTTCAATCTTATCCAGGCTGCCTTCGTCATCTCAGCCACGGGTGTGACGGACATCGTGGGCCGTGTGGTGTCCGGCTGGGCCTCGGACCTGGGCCGTCTCCGTCTGCCCCACATGCTGGTCCTCTGGACGGGCCTGTTGGGCCTCTCCCTCCTCGTGCTGCCCCTGGGCTCCCTGGGGGGGTCCTACACGGGCCTGCTCATCATCAGCCTAGCCTATGGCTTCTGCGCCGGCGCCATGACTCCCCTGGTGTTCTCGGTGGTGCCGGAGATCGTGGGCATGGAGCGGATGCTGGGTGCCCTGGGGCTGCTACAGATGATCGAGAGTGTCGGGGGGCTGCTGGGGTCACCGCTGTCAGGTACGAGAGATACTGGAGAAGAGTGGAGCAGCTGTTGACTGCAGTTGGATGTTGAAGGAATTGGGGATCGATTGCAAAGTGCACTCCTGTTCTCCAAGTTTGGCCACCTTTGCCCTAAGTGTTGCTCTAAGGACATTTTTGTTCTGTTGACCCTGTAATGGTTGAGGTCAAGATTGGGAACTCTTCTGCCTTCTGTCCTCCCCTCACCTGCATGCTAGCTCATCGATCTCTCTACGTATATATTTTTACTCCCTCCCCAGGTTGGCCCCACGTGTTTCAATTCTTTATGGGTGACCTTGAGGTACCATGTAAGTGGAGAAGAGGCCATATGTAACCTAATAGAGGCAGCGTTATCCATCGCGCCACAAAAGCCGCGGCCCTTGCAGAGCAAGGGGAACAACTACTCCAAGTCTCAGAGCGAGTGACGTTTGAAACGCTATTAGCGCGCACCACACTAACTAACTAGCATCGGTTACACCAGCCTAATCTCGGGAGTTGATAAGCTTGAAGTCATAAACAGCTCAATGCTTGAAGCACAAAGAGCTGCTTGAATGAATGCTTACGAGCCTGCTGGTGCCTACCACCGCTCAGTCAGACTGCTCTATCAAATCATAGACTTAGTTATAACATGATAACACATAGAAATACTAGTTAGATAAAACCGTTCCATATTTTATCTAACAGGTGGCATCCCTAAGTCTAAATATTGCTGTTACATTGCACAACCTTCAATGTTATGTCATAATTACGTAAAATTCTGGCAAATTAGGCGGCCCAAACTGTTGCATATACACTGACTCTGCGTGCAATGAACGCAAGAGAAGTGACACAATTTCACCTGGTTAATTTTGCCTGCTAACCTGGATTTCTTTTAGCTAAATATGCAGGTTTAAAAATATATACTTCTGTGTATTGATTTTAAGAAAGGCATTGATGTTTATGGTTAGGTACACATTGGAGCAACGATACGCACCGCATCGATTATATGCAATACAGAACACGTTAGATAAACTAGTAATATCAACCATGTGTAGTTAACTAGTGATTATGATTGATTTTTTTTTTATAAGATAAGTTTAATGCTAGCTAGCAACTTAGCTTGGCTACTTACTGCATTCGCGTAACAGGCAGTCTACTTGTGGAGTGCAATGAGAGGCAGGTGGTTAGAGCGTTGGACTAGTTAACTGTTAGGTTGCAAGATTGAATCCCCGAGCTGACAAGGTAAAAATCTGTCATTCTGCCCCTGAACGAGGCAGTTAACCCACCGTTCCTAGGGCGTCATTGAAAATAAGCATGTGTTCTTTAACTGACTTGCCTAGTTCAATAAAGATGTAAAAAAATAATTAAATAACAATTCGGCCAAATCGGTGTCCAAAAATACCAATTTCCGATTGTTATGAAAACTTGAAATCAGTCCTAATTAATCGGCCATTCCGATTAATCTGTCGACCTCTACTCTTGACACTTAAAAATGTCAGCTAGTCAACACAGGGTCAAATCAGTTGATGATTAGCTAACCATGTTAAACCCTTTAACCTACCTATTGGATATTAATTCATTGTTTTATCACTAATAAAGGCTCCATATCTAAATCCACTGTTGACACATAAGAAATGTCATCTAGTCAACACTGGGTCAAATCAGTTGATGATTAGCTAACCATGTTTAAACCCTTTAACCTACCTATTGGATATTAATTCATTGTTTTATCACTAATAAAGGCTCCATATCTAAATCCACTGTTGACACATAAGCAATGTCATCTAGTCAACACTGGGTCAAATCAGTTGATGATTAGCTAACCATGGTAAACCTTTAGCCTACCTATTGGATATCCATACAGTCCAAGTGCTTTATTGCTCTCACTCTCTGGCCATTTGACCTCCCACACACTTTCTCCATCCCCCCACCTCCCCTCTAGGTTACGTTTGGTTATGTTCTTATGCTCTCTTCTGTCTTGGTCTCTCTCTCTCAATTCAATTTAAAGGGTTTTATTGGCATGAGAAACGTATGATTACGTTGCCAAAGCAAGTGAAATGGATAATAAACAAAAGTGATATAAACTAGTTCCAAAGGAGTAGACATTTCAAATGTCATATTTTCTATATACAGTGTTTTAACGATGTGTAAAATAGTTAAAGTACTAAAGGGAAAATAAATATAAATATTGGTTGTATTTATAATGGTGTTTGTTCTTCACTGGTTGCCATTTTCTTGTGGCAACAGGTCATAAATTGTGCTGCTGTGATGGCACACTGTGGTATTTCTCCCAATAGATATGGGAGTTTATCCAAATTGCTTTCGAATTCTTTGTGGGTCTGTGTAATCTGAGGGAAATATGCATCTATAATATGGTCATACATTTGGCAGGAGGTTAGGAAGCGCAGTTCAGTTTCCACCTCATTTTGTGGGCAGTGTGCACATATCGGCCTGTCTTCTCTTGAGTCAGTTCTGCCTACGGCGGCCTTTCTAAATAGCAAGGCTATGCTCACTGAGACTGTACATAGTAGAGGTCGACCGATTAATCGGAATGGCCGATTTAATTAGGGCCGATTTCAAGTTGTCATAACAATCGGTAATCTGTATTTTTGGGCGTCAATTTCCGATTTTTTTTTTTTATACCTTTTATTTAACTAGGCAAGTCGGTTAAGAACACATTCTTATTTTCAATGACTGCCTAGGAACTGTGGGTTAACTGCCTTGTTCAGGGGCAGAACGACAGATTTTCACCTTGTCAGCTCAGGGTTCCAATCTTGCAACCGCAGAGTTAACTAGTCCAACGCTCTAACCATTGCACTCCACGAGTAGCCTGCCTGTTACGTGAATGTAGTAGAAGCCAAGGTAAATTGCTAGCTAGCATTAAACTTATCTTATAAAAAACAATCAATCATAATCACTAGTTATAACTACTGATCCAGTTTAGCAGGCAATATTAACCAGATGAAATTGTCATTTCTCTTGCGTTCATTGCACGCAGAGTCAGGGTATATGCAACAGTTTGGGCTGCCTGGCTCATTGCGAACTAATTTGCCAGAATTTTACTTAATTATGATATACATTGACGGTTGTGCAATGGAACAAGAATATTTAGACTTAGGGATGCCACCCGTTAGATAAAATACTGAACGGTTCCGGATTTCACGGAAATAATAAACGTTTTGTTTTCAAAATGATAGTTTCCGGATTCGATCAGATTAATGACCAAAGGCTCGTATTTCTGTGTGTTATGTTATAATTAAGTCTGATTTGATAGAGCAGTCTGACTGATTACGGGCCTGCTGCTGCTCATTCATTCAAACAGCACTTTTGTGCGTTTTGCCAGCAGCTCTTCGCAAGCAACAGCGCTGTTTATGACTTCAAGCCTATCAGCCTAATGGCTGGTGTAACCAATGTGAAATGGCTAGCTAGTTAGCTGGGTGTGCGCTAATACTGTTTCAAACGTCACTCGCTTTTAGATTTGGAGTAGTTATTCCCCTTGCGCTGCAAGGGCCGTGGCTTTTGTGGAGCGATGGGTAACGATGCTTCGTGTGTGGCTGTTGTCTATGTGTTCCTGGTTCGAGCCCAGGTAGGGGCAAGGAGGGGGACGGAAGCTATACTGTTACACTGGCAATACTATAGTGCCTATAAGAACATCCAATAGTCAAGGTATATGAAATACAAAATGGTAGAGAGAGAAATAGTCCTATAAATACTATATTAACTACAACCTAAAACCTCTTACCTTGGAATATTGAAGTCTCATGTTAAAAGGAACCACCAACTTTCATATGTTCGCATGTTCTGAGCAAGGAACTTAAACGTTAGCTTTTTTACATGGCACATTGCTTTCTTCTCCAACACTTTGTTTTTGCATTATTTAAACCAAATTGAACATGTTTCATTATTTATTTGAGGCTAAATTGATTTTATTTATGTTTTATATTAAGTTAAAACAAGTGTTAATTCAGTATTGTTGTAATTGTCATTTGGCCGATTAATCGGTATTGGCTTTTTTGGTCCTCCAATAATCGGTATCGGCGTTGAAAATCATAACCCGTCGACCTCTAGTACATAGTCAAAGCTTTTTTACATTTTGGATCAGTCACAGTGGTCAGGTATTCTGCCACTGTGTACTCTCTGTTTAGGGCCAAATAGCATTCTAGTTTGCTCAGCAATTATCTTTTTGTTTTCTCATGATTTGGCTGGGTCTAATTGTGTTGCTGTCCTGGAGCTCTGTGTGGGGTTTGTGGACAGAGCCCCAGGACCGACTCTTCTCCAGGTTAATCTCTCTGTAGGTGATGGCTTTGTTATGGAAGGTTTGGGAATCACTTCCTTTTAGGTAGTTGTAGAATTTAACGTCTATTTTCTGGATTGTGATAATTAGCGGGTATCGGCCTAATTCTGCCCTGCATGCATTATTTTGTGTTTTACGTTGTACACAGATTATACACTGCTCAAAAAAATAAAGGGAACACTAAAATAACACATCCTCGATCTGAATGAATGAAATATTCTTATTAAATACTTTTTTCTTTACATAGTTGAATGTGCTGACAACACATGATCAATGGAAATCAAATTTATCAACCCATGGAGGGTCTAGATTTGGAGTGACACTCAAAATTGAAGTGGAAAACCACACTACAGGCTGATCCAACTTTGATGTAATGTCCTTAAAACAAGTCAAAATGAGGCTCAGTAGTGTGTGTGGCCTCCACGTTCCTGTGTGACCTCCCTACAACGCCTGGGCTTGCTCCTGATGACAGTCTGTGGTGCAACGTGGCGTTGGTGGATGGAGCGAGACATGATGTCCCAGATGTGCTCAATTGGATTCAGGTCTGGGGAACGGGCGGGCAAGTCCATAGCATCAATGCCTTCCTCTTGCAGGAACTGCTGACACACTCCAGCCACATGAGGTCTAGCATTGTCTTGCATTAGGAGGAACCCAGGGCCAACCGCACCAGCATATGGTCTCACAAGGGGTCTGGGGATCTCATCTCGGTACCTAATGGCAGTCAGGCTACCTCTGGCGAGCACATGGAGGGCTATGCGGCCTCCCAAAGAAATGCCACACCATGACTGACCCACCGCCAAACCGGTCATGCTGAAGGATGTTGCAAGCAGCAGAACGTTCTCCACGGCGTCTCCAGACTGTCACGTCTGTCACATGTGTTCAGTGTGAACCTGCTTTCATCTGTGAAGAGCGCCTCCATACTCTGGACACTACGCTGCCAGACACAGCAAAACTTCTTGCCACAGCTCGCATTGAAGTGCCATCCTGGATGAGCTGCACTACCTGGGACACTTGTGTGGGTTGTAGACTCCGTCTCATGCTACCACTAGAGTGAAAGCACTGCCAGCATTCAAAAGTGACCAAAACATCAGCCAGGAAGCATAGGAACTGAGAAGTGGTCTGTGGTCACCACCTGCAGAACCACTCCTTTATTGGGGTGTCTTGCTAATTGCCTATAATTTCCACCTGTTGTCTATTCCATTTGCACAACAGCATGTGAAATGTATTGTCAATCAGTGTTGCTTCCTAAGTGGACAGTTTGATTTCACAGAAATGTGTTTGACTTGGAGTTCCATTGTTGTTTAAGTGTTCCCTTTATTTTTTTGAGCAGTGTATTTTTGCAGAATTCTGCATGCAGAGTCTCAATTTGGTGTTTGTCCCATTTTGTGAAGTCTTGGTTGGTGAGCGGACCCCAGACCTCACAACCATAAAGGGCAATGGGCTCTATGACTGATTCAAGTATTTTTAGCCAAATCCTAATTGGTATGTTGCATTTTATGTTCCTTTTGATGGCATAGAATGCCCTTCTTGCCTTGTCTCTCAGATCGTTCACAGCTTTGTGGAAGTTACCTGTGGCGCTGATGTTTAGGCCAAGGTATGTACAGTTTTTTGTGTGCTCTAGGGCAACAGTGTCTAGATGGAATTTGTATTTGTGGTCCTGGTGACTGGACCTTTTTTGGAACACCATTATTTTGGTCTTACTGAGATTTTCTGTCAGGGCCCAGGTCTGACAGAATCTGTGCATAAGATCTAGGTGCTGCTGTATGCAGTGAACGCCTTTGTGAAGGCGTTGGCTCGGGTTTTCTAGGTCTCTATGTTGTTGGTTGGACAGGTTTCTCAATTTCATTCTAAGGTTTTTGCATTCTTCATCAAACTATTTGTCGTTGTTGTTAATTTTCTTAGGTTGTCTGCTTTAATTGTTTATACTTGATAGGGAAGCTGAGCGGTCAAATACACTGTTTAGGTTTTCTACTGCCAAGTTTACACATTCACTTTTACAGTGAAACATTTTTTCTAGCAAGTTGCCTAAAAGGGATTGAATTTGTTGTTGCCTAATTGTTTCTTGGTAGGTATCCACAATATTTTCATTCCATCTAATAGCATTTCTTAATATTATTCAGTTCTTTTGGCTTTGATGCCTCATGATTGAGTATTGTTCTGTTCAAGTAGACTGATTTTATTGTGATCTGATCGGGGTGTCAGTGGGCTGACTGAATGCTCTGAGAGACTTTAAGATTGAGGTCAGTGATAAAGTAGTCCGCAGTACTACTGCCAAGAGATGAGCTGTAGGTGTACCTACCGTAGGAGTCTCCTCAAAGCCTACCATTGACTCTATTTTCTCACACTTTTCACATTCCCTCTCTCCTTTTCCCTATCTGTGACCATCTGTAGTCTCCTAACAATCTCTCACCCCCTCTTTCCTTCCCTTTCCCGTATGCCGCTCCTTTTCTCTCTTCCAATGGTTGTCTAATGCCTGCCTCTCTCTCCCTCTCCACCCCCCCTCCTTTTTCTCACTCTTCTGGTTTTCTCTAATACATTTTCTCTCACTCTGCAGGTTTGTTGAAGGACCTGACAGGCAGTTACACAGCCTCCTTCCTGGTCGCTGGTGGTTTCCTTCTGCTGGGTACCATGGTAATGGCCACTTTGCCTCACTTCTTCTCCTGCACCGACCAGCGGCCTCTCCAGAGACACGCCCCTAACTACAACAACAAGCAGCAGAACCAGCAGAGCCCTGAGTCTGGCCTCATGACCAACTCCCTATCAGAGAAACTCAACCACATAGATACCATACCGTACTCTCAACCGCAACTGGACCGCGACAGCCTCCAGCCGGAACCAGAGGTGTACATGCCTTTAAACTGAAGCATAACCGATGATGCCACTACTATATGCTGATTGGTTGCGGTGCGTTAGCAGCCATACCTTACTTAGCCAATAGGGCGGCTGAATGCCTAGTTTCTCAGTGGAGTTTCCCCATTGGTCTGGGGAGTACATGGTTAAGGCGCACGAGTGCTACAGGTTTATATTCCGAAGTCGTGTACATTTGTGGAGGAGGAAGACACAGACAGCAAGGCAAAAATACACATGGGCAGTGTGGGATGTCTACCGTACACATCCAACCAGTATATCGTGTTACATATGACTTGGCAGTGTTATGACCAATGGCATTTCACACGCATAGCTTCTGACCAGAGGAGCCTGGTGGGAGGATCTATAGGAGGACGGGCTCATTGTAATGGCTGGAATTGAATCAATGGAACGGTATCAAACACAGCAACCATATGGAAACTCCGTTCCATTGATTCAATTCCAGTCATTACAATGAGCCCTTTCTCCGATAGCTCCTCCACCACTCCATATGTCACCATGACTTTCAGAATTGGCTCATGTGAAGTCTTATTTCGTTTTCAAGCTGTCGAGAAAAGGTCAACATGGTGGGTGGCATTCAGTATAAGACGTCCTCAGGCAACTCGGCTGGCTATAGATCACAGACCATATCATGTGACAGACTAGTTCATGGCATATGTCCAACATTTTTTACCCTTCTCTCTCTCTCCATCCAAACAGAGCCTTGGGGTAGCCCACAGTCGGCTACCATATCACTGCGGGATCAATGTAGGTGTACTCACAAGATCAACCACATCTGGATGGCAGAATGTTTATTTTGTAAGGAACTTCTAAAAGCTAAACAAGGAACCGTTCACACCAGGGCCACCATTAGCATTCAATATCTTCAATGAGAAAGGCTTCTGATTTGTTATTTTAAACACATCAGTCGGTCTCTATCTGTACCCATACTAAATAGGTAGAGGGGAATGTGGTTTGAGTTCTTTCCCCCACCCAACTCTCTGACTTGTCTAATCTAGTAGGCTATGCGTGAGTAAGATTTAAGGAGCACTAATCTGTTTTCTTTTAATCATTCTCTGGAATGATATATTCACATGAGTCATTTGGTGTTCTATGCCGAAAAATGGATGATTGTCTTGTACTTCTCTGACCCCTGGTATTATCAAACTAACTCGAGGCCACAGTCCCATAGTCGGGCTGCTATGAGGATATGACGAGTTTAATTCTAAAACGCTGTATGTCAATTTTCAGAAATGTTTGTAAATTAACTTTTGTAGTTTAAAGAACTTATTAAAGAGATCGGTGTGTTTTTTTTCACTATCTAATCATGGCACGGGGTTGTTCAATGACAGACATGTCATTGTTTGGATTCGATCACTTGGTGGTTTTATTTCGGAGAGATAAATAATCATGTTTTGTTGCGAAACGCTATATATCCACCTCATTCTCGGAGGAATAACTAGTACTGCTAGGTTTAACACAGTCAAATGTAATAAATAACAACATTGTTTTCAGAAAGAACTGCACAAATGACATTTGTTACATCAATATAAAAAAATGAAACTATAGTAATATGAGATCTGTAGGCTGTAAAATATTTCCATTTGACAATTCAGTAATTTATCAGACACTCTTATCCAGAGCGACTTAGAGTTCGTGCATTCATCTTCAGATAGTTAGGTGAGACAAACACAAAATTCGAGCTAAACAATGGGTATATAGAGTTTTGCAAATAAATAAACACCTAAAATCTATGAATTAAAAGTCTGAAAACATGTTTTACACCCATGAAAATACCCATAAATCATTTCTGATGAAAAAAATGTGGGAAAATGGGTGGATATAGCGTTTTTGGAACAAAACTCTTCATATAGACAGTATCTTCCTCATGTACAATAATGTAATACAATCATATCATATTTTGGACTAAACACCAAAGGAACTCCAAAAGATCGAGCTTAGTGTAGATTGAAGAACGGCCTCTATTCGTCGGGGCATGGACTCTACAAGGTGTCGAAAGCGTTCCACAGGGATGCTGGCCCATGTTGACTCCAATGCTTCAGTTGTGTACAGTTGTCAAGTTGGGCTGGATATCCTTTGGGTGGTGGACAAGGGATCATAGCTTTCACTCTACATCTTGAAAAGAGCACAAGGTGTTTTCCCAAAGCAAGTATGGAATAGGCTACCTACTGGCATGTAGTCACTCACTGGCAGTGTGCTCTCCTAGTTTCCAGAACTTTCTCAGTTCAGTCAATCAACGCAATTTTCTGTTTACTGAATATCAAGTGCTGTTGAAATTGTATGTAGTTACACTCATGTGAATATCTCTTGTTCATACTTTATTTCCATGTTTTTTTTGTGTTTTTTTTGCAAGGTGAGGGCTAGACAATTTTGCCCCCAACCCAAATCTGTTCATGCTGTCTTGCAACTCCTCTGGTCATTGTCCCGCCGAACAGTTTGACAGATCTGGGACCAGGCTAAGACTATCATGATCTGGATTTGGTTGGCAGAGCACTTCTAGGTAATCTAATTGGTCAGTTGATACTTTTGTCAGTGTTTACATGCACACCAGAGGAGGCTGGTGGGAAGAGCTATAGGAGTATGGGCTCGCTGTAATGGAATGGTATCAAACATGGAAACCATGTTTGACTCCATTCCATTTATACCATTCCAGCCATTACAATGAGCTGTTCTCCTATCGCTCCTTCCACCAGCCACCAATGATGCACACAGTATTCCAGATTATAGCTCATATCACATTTAAGGTCCTGTTTAGGATATGCTGTTTACATGCACTGTTGCTATCCCGATTATATGTATTTCTGTATCCATGAATAAACAAAATATTCCTCATTTGCCCAGGGACGGCAGGATCATTTTTTTGACGGAATTTCCGACATTTAAGTAGGCTATTTGTTAGTCAACTTGTCTATAACTAGATACATGCAGCTTCTCTTCTGTCATTACTTGGTGTTGGTGCTCTAGAATACTAAATTAAGCCTTGCTCACCAGAATGTCATAAATTGATAGAATGAATGCATCATCAACAATTTTGTTGACATCAGTAAAGTTTTGTCTTCCATTTCTGCTTCTCTTGAGGGACCGGGGAGATTACCCAGTGGTGGGCCGTCTGGGCCAGCGAGGCCTTCTCTGCTGGCCTAAACATCATCAGAATATATTTTTTTTTAAATATATTTTCCCACAAATATGTATTAAATTATTCCCCAGAGTAAGAGTTACACTCTTCATTTCATAGCGTTCCTCTTGGTTGCACTGCTTCCAGCCCCAGGTTGAGATTTGGAGGGCTGGTCTTTATGTTAGATATTTTATCCAATCATATTCAGCCATCATGTGTTGCCAGGGGTCTAAAATCTGCCCTCAGGCCTTCAGAATCAACAGTGCGGGCGCTTGTAGCTTAAAGTGATTGGTTGACAATAAATTTTAATTTCCAATCAGCTTTAGAGTTGTCTATTGTACGCCTGCTGGCTGGCTCCAGTGTTACACAGGAGCCAGCTAGCAGGCGTAGTGCCTGCACGTCTTTTGATTGGATTACCAACTAGGAAACTGAAATTGATCAACGATTGATCAACAAATTAATTTTTATTTATTTATTTCACCTTTATTTAACCAGGTAGGCAAGTTGAGAACAAGTTCTCATTTACAATTGCGACCTGGCCAAGATGATAAAGCAAAGCAGTTTGACACATACAACGACACAGAGTTACACATGGAGCAAAACAAACATACAGTCAATAATACAGTATAAACAAGTCTATATACGATGTGAGCGAATGAGGTGAGATAAGGGAGGTAAAGGCAAAAAAAGGCCATGGTGGCAAAGTAAATACAATATAGCAAGTAAAACACTGGAATGGTAGATTTGCAATGGAAGAATGTGCAAAGTAGAAATAAAAATAATGGGGTGCAAAGGAGCAAAATAAATAAATTAAATACAGTAGGGAAAGAGGTAGTTGTTTGGGCTAAAATATAGGTGGGCTATGTACAGGTGCAGTAATCTGTGAGCTGCTCTGACAGTTGGTGCTTAAAGCTAGTGAGGGAGATAAGTGTTTCCAGTTTCAGTGCTTTTTGTAGTTCGTTCCAGTCATTGGCAACAGAGAACTGGAAGGAGAGGCGGCCAAAGAAAGAATTGGTTTTGGGGGTGACTAGAGAGATATACCTGCTGGAGCGTGTGCTACAGGTGGGAGATGCTATGGTGACCAGCTAGCTGAGATAAGGGGGGCCAGGGGGTTTGGCGATGAGTATGAAGCGAGGGCCAGCCAACGAGCGTACAGGTCGCAATGGTGGGTAGTATATGGGGCTTTGGTGACAAAACGGATTGCACTGTGATAGACTGCATCCAATTTGTTGAGTAGGGTATTGAGGCTATTTTGTAAATGACATCGCCAAAGTCAAGGATTGGTAGGATGCTCAGTTCTACAAGGGTATGTTTGGCAGCATGAGTGAAGGATGCTTTGTTACGAAATAGGAAGCCAATTCTAGATTTAACTTTGGATTGGAGATATTTGATATGGGTCTGGAAGGAGAGTTTACAGTCTAACCAGACACCTAAGAATTTGTAGTTGTCCACGTATTCTAAATCAGAGCCGTCCAGAGTAGTGATGTTGGACAGGCGGGTAGGAGCGGGTAGCGATCGGTTGAAGAGCATACATTTAGCTTTACTTGTATTTAAGAGCAATTGGAGGCCACAGAAGGAGAGTTGTATGGCATTGAAGCTTGCCTGGAGGGTTGTTAACACAGTGTCCAAAGAAGGGCCAGAAGTATACAGAATGGTGTCGTCTGCGTAGAGGTGGATCAGAGACTCACCAGCAGCAAGAGCGACCTCATTGATGTATACAGAGAAGAGAGTCGGTCCAAGAATTGAACCCTGAGGCACCCCCATAGAGACTGCCAGAGGTCCGGACAGCAGACCCTCCGATTTGACACACTGAACTCTATCAGAGAAGTAGTTGGTGAACCAGGCGAGGCAATCATTTGAGAAACCAAGGCTGTTGAGTCTGCCGATGAGGATGTGGTGATTGACAGAGTCAAGCCTTGGCCAGATCAATGAACACGGCTGCACAGTAATGTTTCTTATCGATGGCGGTTAAGATATCGTTTAGGACCTTGAGTGTGGCTGAGGTGCACCCATGACCAGCTCTGAAACCAGATTGCATAGCAGAGAAGGTATGGTGAGATTCGAAATAGTTGGTAATCTGTTTGTTGACTTGGCTTTCGAAGACCTTAGAAAGGCATGGTAGGATAGATATAGGTCTGTAGCAGTTTGGGTCAAGAGTGTCCCCCCCTTTGAAGAGGGGGATGACCGCAGCTGCTTTCCAATCTTTGGGGATCTCAGACGACACGAAAGAGAGGTTGAACAGGCTAGTAATAGGGGTCGCAACAATTTCGGCAGATAATTTTAGAAAGAAAGGGTCCAGATTGTCTAGCCCGGCTGATTTGTAGGGGTCCAGATTTGCAGCTCTTTCAGAACATCAGCTGAACGGATTTGGGAGAAGGAGAAATGGGGAAGGCTTGGGCGAGTTGCTGTGGGGGGTGCAGTGCTGTTGACCGGGGTAGGAGTAGCCAGGTGGAAAGCATGGTCAGCCGTAGAAAAATGCTTATTGAAATTCTCAATTATGGTGGATTTATCAGTGGTGACAGTGTTTCCTATCTTCAGTGCAGTGGGCAGCTGGGAGGAGGTGTTCTTATTCTCCATGTCCCAGAACTTTTTCGAGTTAGTGTTGCAGGAAGCAAATTTCTGCTTGAAAAAGCTAGCCTTGGCTTTTCTAACTGCCGGTGTATAATGGTTTCTAGCTTCCCTGAACAGCTGCATATCACGGGGGCTGTTCGATGCTAATGCAGAACACCATAGGATGTTTTTGTGTTGGTTAAGGGCAGTCAGGTCTGGGGAGAACCAAGGGCTATATCTGTTCCTGGTTCTAAATTTCTTGAATGGGGCATGTTTATTTAAGATGGTTAGGAAGGCATTTAAAAAAAATATCCAGGCATCCTCTACTGACGGGATGAGATCAATATCCTTCCAGGATACCCCGGCCAGGTCGATTAGAAAGGCCTGCTCGCTGAAGTGTTTCAGGGAGCGTTTTACAGTGATGAGTGGGGGTCGTTTGACCGCTGACCCATTACGGATGCAGGCAATGAGGCAGTGATCGCTGAGATCTTGGTTGAAGACAGCAGTGGTGTATTTAGGGGGCAAGTAGGTTAGGATGATATCTATGAGGGTGCCCGTGTTTAAGGCTTTGGGGAGGTACCTGGTAGGTTCATTGATAATTTGTGTGAGATTGAGGGCATCAAGTTTAGATTGTAGGATGGCTGGGGTGTTAAGCATGTTCCAGTTTAGGTCGCCTAGCAGCACAAGCTCTGAAGATAGATGGGGGGGCAATCAGTTCACATATGGGGTGTCCAGAGCACAACTGGGGGCAGAGGGTGGTCTATAGCAGACTGCAACGGTGAGAGACTTGTTTTTAGAGAGGTGGATTTTTAAAAGTAGAAGTTCAAATTGTTTGGGTACAGACCTGGATAGTGGGACAGAACTCTGCAGGCTATCTTTGCAGTAGATTGCAACACCGCCCCCTTTAGCAGTTCTATCTTGTCTGAAAAGGTTGTAGTTTGGAATTAAAATTTCAGAATTTTTGGTAGTCTTCCTAAGCCAGGATTCAGACACAGCTAGACCATCCGGGTTGGCAGAGTGTGCTAAAGCAGTGAATAGAACAAACTTAGGGAGGAGGCTTCTAATGTTAACATGCATGAAACCAAGGCTATTACGGTTACAGAAGTCATCAAAAGAGAGCGCCTGGGGAATAGGAGTGGAGCAAGGCACTGTAGGGCCTGGATTCACCTCTACATCGCCAGAGGAACAGAGGAGGAGTAGAATAAGGGTGCGGCTGAAAGCAATAAGAATTGGTCGTCTAGAACGTCTGGAACAGAGAGTAAAAGAAGGTTTCTGCGGGGCGATAAAATAACATCAAGGTATAATGTACAGACAAAGGTATGGTAGGATGTGAATACAGTGGAGGTAAACCTAGGTATTGAGTGATGAAGAAAGAGAGATTGTCTCTAGAAACATCATTGAAACCAGGAGATGTCATTGCATGTGTGGGTGGTGGAACTAATAGGTTGGATAAGGTATGGTGAGCAGGACTAGAGGCTCTACAGTGAAATAAGCCAATAAACACTAACCAGAACAGCAATGGACAAGGCATATTGACATTAAGGAGAGGCATGCTTAGTCGAGTGTTCAAAAGGGTCCAGAGTGGAGAGGTTGGTTGCGGGTCACGGCAATCCAGACAGCCAGCCAGGCCATCGATAGCAAGCTAGCATAGGATGGACGTCTGTTATTAGCCACCTCTTGCGCTCCGTCAGTAGATTAGTGGGGTTCCGTGTGGTAGAGGGGACCAATCCAAATCACACAACAACAAAAATAAAAACAATAGATATAGCTAGAGGTCCAGAAGAAGAAAAAAATAACAATAAAAATAAATAAATAAATTGTCCGATTATCTATTCAGATAGCAGCCGATAAGACAGCTAATGGCTAGCAGGCCGCAGATGGGCGCCCAGGCAACGTCGCAACGGAGGAACCAGACGGATAACTCCCTCGGGTAGATAACGTCGGCAGTTCAGCCGTGAAGGCCCGGCGGGGCTCCGCGCAGGCAGCAAAACGGGTCCGTACAGGTGACCGCAGCCCAGGAGCGATTGATGGAACTCCTCAGCTGGCTAGCTCCGGAACAACCGATGCTCGCTCCGGCATCGACGAAAACTCCAACTAGCTTCCGATTAGCTTCTGGCTATCCCCTGGCTAGCTTCTGGCCAGTTTCCGGCCAGCTCCTGACCCAGCTTGTGATTAGCTTCTGGATTAGCTTCTGGCTGGCTCCTGGCTAGCTTCTGGCTAGTTTCTGGCTAGCTTCTTGGAGTTTGGAGTTTCTGGCTAGCTTCTTGGATGATTTCAGACTTGAGGTAAATAATACTTTTTTATACTTTTTAAAATATAAATTGGTGAGGCGGGTTGTAGGAGAGTGTTTTGAGGATGAGTTTATGGAAAATTTAAATAAAAAAATGTATGAAAAAAGTTGTAAATATATATATATATACGGGACAAGACGAGGACAAATGACGTCTGAACTGCTATGCCATCTTGGTAAGCAAATTTGCGTACTACTAAACTGTTTTTTCAACCCACAGTGGTGGAAGGAGAAGATATCGATTTGGTCGAGGATATAATTATCACGCCATTCTCAAGACAAAGTTTTCAAGAAAAGTTAGACTTTGTCAGGAGAGGTAGACGCCGACGCTACAAAGATAGGCTCCGAGAAGCACTGCAAACTGTACTGCTGGGAATGCCTATTATTTGCAAGTGATCGATTTGGTGTTTGGAGCCACACTGGCTTTGCAAACCTGAGTTGTCTAACCAAGGCAGCAACGAGACACCAAAGTACGGCTGGGCACTTACAAACAATGGTGCTTTTGAAAACTTTTGGGGACACCCGAAAAGTGGATCTACAGCTCAACGAACAAGCACGCAGGGCAACGAAGCTGCACGAAGCGGCAACGAAGCTGTATTGTACTCTTCCCCTGCAATTCTCTGAATAAAAATGTCAATTTCAACGTGACGCAACGCCTGGTTATACTGCGTTTCTCTCTAAATGTATAGTGTCTAGAGCCATGGCATCATAATGATGGTAATAAGAGGTGGATTAATTCGGTTGGGACTGTGTAGGACTTCACTGAAGGCCCAGGCCCCAGAACCACGGCACGCTACTGAGATTACCCACTCAGGAGTGTTCACTGTCTTCTTGGTAAGCAACTCCAGTGTAGATTTGGCCTTGTGTTTTATTGTCCGGTTGAAGGTAAATTCATCTCCCAGTGTCTGGCGGAAAGCAGACAATCAGCCTTCCTCTTGGATTTTGCCTGTACTTCGCTCCATTCTGTTTACTTTTTATCCTGACAAACTCCCCAGTTCTTAACGATTACAACCATACACATTACATGATGCAGCCTCCACTATGCTTGAAGATATGGAGATTGATACTCAGTAATGTGATGTTTGGGGCAAATCCAATACAAAACACTTTGCATTCAGGACAAAAAGTGAACTGCTTTGCCACATTATTTGCAGTATTAAAAACATGATGACGCACCCCTTACTCAGGATGCATGTATGTTTTGGAATATTTTCATTCTGTACAGGCTTCCTTCTTTTCACTCTGTCATTTAGGTTAGTATTGTGGAGTAACTACAATGGAGTTGATCCATCCTCAGTTTTCTCCTATTACAGCCATTAAACTCTAACTGTTATAAAGTCACCATTGGCCTCATGGTGAAATCCCTGAGCAGTTTCCTTCCTCTTTGGCAACTGAGTTAGGAACAACGCCTGAATATTTGCAGTGACTGTGTGTATTGATACATCATCCAAAGTGTAATTAATAACTTCACCAACCTCAAAGGGATATTCAATGTCTTGCTTTTTTATATATTTTTTTTACCCATCTGCCAATATGTGCCCTTCTTTGCAAGGCATTGGAAAACCTCCCTCGTCTTTGTGGTTGAATTTGTTTGAAATTCACTGCTCGACTGATGGACCTTACAGATAATTGTGAGGTACATAGACGAGGTAGTCATTAAAAAATAATGTTAAACAATATTCTTGCACACAGTGGGTCCATGCAACTTTAATTTAAAAAACATGTTTACTCCTAAACTTATTTAGACTTGCCATAAATAAATGTAATTCCACTTTGACGTTATGGGGTATTGTGTGTAGGCCAGTGACAAAATATTCTCAATTCAATCAATTTTAAATTCAAGCTGTAACACAACAAAATGTGGAAAATGTCCAGGGATGTGAATACTTTCTGAATGCCCTGTAAGTGTCTTAATAGGGCGTTGGGCCACCACGAGCCGCCAGAACAGATTCAATGCACCTTGGGATAGATTCTACAACATTTTGGGACTTTATTGGAGGGATGCGGCAACATTTTTCCATGAGAAATTCCATCATTTGGCGTTATGTTGGTGGCGGTGGAAAATTGGGTTGAGATTGGTGACACACCGTTTAAAAAACCCATGCTCCTTCAAGACCCCTCTTTCAAAGTCATTGCGACCTCTTCTAGCCATGGTAGCCAAAATAATGGTCAACTGGGCATTTGTATATATGACCCTAAGCATGATGGGATGTTATTTGCTTAATTAACTCAGGAACCAGACCTGTGTGGAAGCACCTGCTTTCAATATACCCTGTATCCCTCATTTACTGATGTGTTTCCTTTATTTTGGCAAACCAGGGGTCCACTGTCTCTGTCCCCATACTGGCCTCGAACCAGGGGTCCACTGTCTCTGTCCCCATACTGGGCTCGAACCAGGGGTCCACTGTCTCTGTCCCCATACTGGGCTCGAACCAGGGGTCCACTGATTGGTAAGGCTTCACGCGTGTTCACAATCGGAAAAAATCAGTTAAACCCAAACCACCTGGTAGGAACTTTCTAGAAACCAAAAACTTGCTGAGAACCTGGTCTAACAAAGTCAGAAAACAGAACATCCTGAACCTTCTTCACAAAGACTTTATGAGCTGCTATCACCAACATAAGGACATGGTGTAGACTCATAAAGAAACCTTGCCAGTTAGCCATTGAACTAAAGCTAAACTACCACAAGTGTCCTTCCCTTGACCTTTTAAAGGGGCAAAAGGGCAATGGTTCCCGGGGCTCGCATTAAGTTTCTATCTCGTTAGCATTGGAACAGGGCTGGAAGGCTAAACGGAATCACCCTGACAACAACCTCAGAACAGACTGTACAATTTGGCATGTGAGCCTAAATTGCTAAATATTTTATGGGAACTTGGTATTAAATGTAGTATGGTGGCTAGAAAACAGTATGAACGTGAACCTTTGCATGTGTGCCTTAATTCTCCACGTCTGAGAGGTTAAAACTGTGGCGCCAACAAGCCCTCTCCCCTAGAGACAGAGGCATATACTTCCAATGCATCTGTAAGGCTGGAACTAACAAAGCAAAACAAATTCAACATACATATGTCTTGTTCTATATACATTGTCCAAAGAGCAAGGACCCCAAATTACATAATAGGTTAAAAAGTATGCACAATATAGTGTGTATAATTCAGAGCTGTTGTATCAGAAATATTGTACACAAACTAAACCTACCGATACCTCTGGATAAATATAATATGTTTTTTTTTGGCTGTACAGTCTCAGAATTTGAGTTGAAATGTGTCATTTCATTTTCGGACACAGTTCGACAGGTATGTTTGGTAAATGGATAAGGAGCCCATTGTTAGTTTGTACTCTACGGTATCGCTCCACAGCTACTGTCTCAGTAATGCTTCACAGACAGTTGGGTACATCCCAGACAGTTGCATTGGTGACCTGCCAATAGGTCAAAGGTAGACCTGTTGACATTCTGCAAGTCATCTAATATATTCTGATTTTCACCATGTCAAATGAATTTCATAATGCTTGTATCTAAACCAAAGTAGATCATTTTAAGATTGTGCTATACATCAGTTGGTGTCTTATAAGCTTCAATATGAGGTCCTAAACCTAGCATCAAAGTGTATCCCTGTAGCTGTGTTGGCTAATATAGTCAAAATGTTTGCCTTGGGGTAAGTTGAGCCAATGGCCGTGGGGTTAGTTGAGACTAGGGTTGCAAAGGGTCGGAAACTTTCTGGTAAATTTCCCGAATTTTTCATGGAAATTTAAGCTCTGGAATTTTGCTTAAATTCATCCAAAAAGTTAGCTTATTACAGTGAACCTTTTTTGTGGGATACACAAGGCAATTCTAGGTTTTGTGGCATATTTTGGTTAAACTATCCCAATTCAATGGAATTGCAACCCTCTGCATGCACAGTGCACTCTTCTATCACATGTACAGCTGATTCTCAAGATCTTGCTCCTAATGAGATGCTATTGAGCCCACACTACTACACTGTCTGAGCCAAGGACTACATGCTTTCTGGTAAGTTTTGATTACTATACTGGGTGTGGTGAATATATTTTATGTCATACATTTTTTGTTAACTACCATGTGGGTAGTTAAATAACTAGCGCTCACAACAAGCAATAAAAGTCCCTCTACTTCTATTCGAGGTGAAAATGATAAAGCAGACACCTCATCTATCGCAACAGCTCATGGTCCTCCAGGAATCTGAAGTTTTTTTGACTCAATGGAGGAACGTAGTCAGAGAAATGCTGATGAATGTCTTGTTCGAGCTGCGTATGTACCTGGTTCACCTCTGATGCTCACAGGCAATGTGTATTGGAAGAGATTTCTAAATGTTCTTCACCCAGCATACACCCCTCCAACCAGACATGCTTCATCTACTCATTTGCTGGATGCAGAGTTCAACAGAGTTCAAGTGAAGGTCAAACAAATCCTAGAGAAAGCAGACTGTATTGCAATCATCTCTGATGGGTGGTTGAATGTTTGTGGGCAAGGAATAATTAACCACATCTTCACCCCTCAACCAGTATTCTACAAGAGCACAGACACAAGAGACAACATACACACTGGTCTGTACATTGCAGATGAGCTGAAGGCAGTCCGATGACCTTGGACCACAGAAGGTATTTGCACTGGTGACAGACAATGGTGACAGACAATGTTGCGAACATGAAGACTGGTCTAAAGTGGAGTCCTACCCTCACATCACACCCATTGGCTGTACTGCTCATGCATTGAATCTGCTCCTCAAGGACATCATGGCACTGAAAACAATGGATACACTCTACAAGAGAGCCAAGGAAATGGTTAGGTATGTGAAGGGTCATCAAGTTATAGTGGCAATCTACCTCACCAAGCAAAGTGAGAAGAATAAGAGCACCACATTGAAGCTGCCCAGAAACATCTGTTGGGGTGGTGTTATCATGATGTTTGACCATCTCCTGGAGGTTGAGTCTCCAAGAAATGGACACATCACAGTCTGCCGATATAGACAGCCCCATCAAGTGGATCTTCCTGGATGATGTATTTTGGGAGAGAGTGGTTAGCAGCCTGAAACTCCTGAAACCTATAGCAGTAGCCATTGCATGGATTGAAGGAGACCATGCCATCCTGTCTGATGTTCAGACTCTGCTTGCAGATGTAAGAGAAGAAATCCATACTGCCCTGCCCACTTCTCTGTTGTGCCAAGCAGAGGAAACTGCCATTCTGAAATACATCAAAAAGCATGAAAACTTCTGCCTGAAGCCCATTCACGCTGCAGCGTACATGTTGGACCCCAAGTATGCTGGCAAGAGCATCCTGTCGGTGCAGAGTTCAACCAGGTCTATGGTGTCATCACTACCGCATCTTGCCACCTTGGCCTGGATGAGGGCAAAGTTCTTAGGAGTCTGGCGAAGTACACTTCCAAGCAAGGGCTTTGGGATGGAGATGCAATATGGCAGTTGTGCCAACATATCTCATCAGCCATCTGGTGGAAGGGACTTTGTGGATCTGGGGCTCTTTCCCCTGTTGCCTCCATCATCCTCCAAATCCCACGAACATCAGCTGCCTCTGAGCGCAACTGGTCCTTGTTTGGGGACACACACACACACCAAAGCACGCAACAGGCTGTCCAATACAAGGGTTGATAAATTGGTGGTCATCCTTGCAAATTTGAGGCTTGTTGAGCCAGACAACGAGCCATCCTCAACAAGGTTGAATAGTGACAGCAAAGATGAGGCCTCAGTCTGATGTTCAAGAGATGGACATTGAGGAGGTCCAGGGAGAAGACATGGAAGCCTGAGAGGAAGACAACCAAAGCTTTAGTTTCTAGACTATAATTTTGCAGATGTATGTTGAAAATGTTTTTAGGAGATGCGATGGATCATTGGGGATCATTCAATATTCCCTTTTGTTGTTCAGTGAAATCATCCCATGTGAAGAGTCAACTCATTTAATTAAAATTAAATTCGTAACCACATTTTGTTTTCTCTATTGGAAGGATTTAATCATTTGAAATTGTCTACTTATGATAAAGTAAAATGTTTTTGTTCCCTTATATGGAAAATATATCCAATGCAAAAAACATCTACATTTAAATTGTATTAATATTAATTCCCATATTTTCCCATTAAGTCCCACAAAGTTTCCACCTCTGAATATTCCCCAAAATGTGCAACCCTAGTTGAAACTGGCAATGGGGTTAGTTGAGCAAAATGAAGTGTTTTCTTCCCAGGCGTAATCACTAAGATATGAGGTAACAAAAGGCATGTTTGGTAAATGGCTAAGGATCCCACCGTTCGTTTGTACTCTCTACAGTATTGCTCCGCAGCTGCTGTCTCAGTAATGTTTCACAGACAGTTGACATTGGTGACTTGCCAATAGGTCAAAGGTAGACCTGTTGACATTCTGCAAGTCACCTTATATAGTCTATTCAGGCATTTTAAAATAACTGTTTCAGGTAAGCTGTTTGGAAATATTTTTTTCATTCGAGACAAACAGGACTTTATGTGCCTACAGGTTCCCCTTCTTCAATCGACAGTACCCACCTAGCCAGTAGGCTTATGTGTATGGCAAAACTACATTGGTTATATTTTAGGAATATTCAATTCTGTTCTGTTTTTTTATGCTGGTTTAAAGTGTTTATTTTCTCTTCAATGTTGTTCAGAGGTTACTGCAATGACATGGTGTTGCCACCTAGTGGATATAGATGCTCAATAACCCTGTGATTAGGAACCGTATGGTCGAGAAGACCAATAATCCAACTATTGACGTACCTAGTGGATATAGATGGTCAATAACCCTGTGATTAGGAACCGTATGGTTGAGAAGACCAATAATCCAACTATTGACGGTCAATAACCCTGTGATTAGGAACCGTATGGTTGAGAAGACCAATAATCCAACTATTGACGTACCTAGTGGATATAGATGGTCAATAACCGTATGGTCGAGAAGACCAATAATCCAACTATTGACGTACCTAGTGGATAAAATGGTCAATAACCCTGTGATTAGGAACCATATGGTTGAGAAGACCAATAATCCAACTATTGACGTAAATGCGTGCCTGGATGAGGGATGAATCATTGAATTGAACACAATACATTTTAATGACATGAGTGGTTGCTACACATTTCTGGAGGATGCAGTGAATGAAGTGTTTTACTGCTTGATAATTGGGTATATTAAATGAACTGGTATTTTAATCGTCTGTACGAAATACAGCTCTGGTACCTCAGGCAGCCAATACAAAGCACAACACATTAGAAATGATGAAGTACAAGAGCACATACAGCAATTTGACCCTTTGCGCTCATTGTTTTGTCACTTTGTACAGTACATTGAGGGCTCAATCAAAATGCATACAAAAGGCAACTTTTTTTGTTGTTCTAGTTCTGGGAGCCCTAGTTGGAGCCAAGTCAACAAGACGAGATTAGGAAGTCTGGCCCTAAAGACTACGGGAAAGCGAAATGAAATGAATCATTTAAAATGGGAAGTTTCTACTGTATTAGCTGTCATTAGGCTGTACATCTTGTTCTCTCCTACAACCACATATAGCCACTTAGCCTGAGTGTTTTGTCTCTGGCAACCAAACACAAAGACAATACGGATGGGACTGCAGGCTGTACTAGGAGTAATGACCAGCTGAGCTTCGACCTAACGCAGAGCAGGTGGCCAGCAAATGTGTGTAAGACAAGGAAAACAGCATAACAACAGCATGTGAACGAAACAGCAGCTGGGGTAGGTCAAGTCTTAAAATCAGTGCTGCGCCGTTTCAGCTTCTCTGGGTTGTTCGAGGCCATGTGAGAGAAGTCCCTGAAGATGTCCTGGTATGTTTCATCACCTGAGGAAAACCAGACATGAGAACAACATTAACATTTTACGTTCACCAAATGGCTGTACATTTCCGTCCTCAAAAACGCCCCCATTTCCCCTCCCTCAAAGTATCCCCATTACTACTATATGCAGACACGCATGCGCCGTTTACCTGTAGCACTGCTAAGCAGGGGCATCAGGGGACACACTGTGCAAGCAGTGCAGAACAGGTGGCCGCCTCATTGGACAAACACAAAAGGCTCACACGACAACAATGAAGCAGTGCACATCAGTGACAGACAAGTTGAGCAACTCAGAGCACATGACATGGGAATCACAGCACTACTCCTCCTGAGCCAGACAGATTATTTGAGTCAAAGCAGGAAATAGGCCTATTAGAAACTGAAATAATGTGTCAGTACTGGAGTAAATAACTGACTTGGCTGACAGTTTGGCCATGGGGGAATAGATGGTACACTTTCTTTCTCATTCAAACACAGCACAGTAAGGTTGAACTCTCCACATTGAGTCCACTGTTCACCTTCCCAGCCCAAATCTTTTGCGCCGGCTAGGCCCACTGGCTAGGGTTTAGACCAGTGCTTCCCAAATGTTTAAGCATTGTTCATTGTGGATTGTCTTAATAGCAGCCTAAGACCGGCCACAACCCAATCCTCTAGTGGACCAGGAGCCGTTTGGAAAACACTCAACTTCAAATGGACAGAGTGGCTCATTCCGGTCTATACAGCTTCATGTTCTCAGTATCATTGGTGTTATTGTCGAGCAAAAGCAATGCTAAACAGTGGCAGCGTGCGTACACAACTGAAACAGGTTGAACACGACAATAACCGCTTAGGTGTGACAAACGAGGAACTGGTTTGAAAAGGTTAAAATAAGCCTGGGGTTTGGGCAAACAGTGTAATGGGGAAAACCCTCAAGTGTAAAAAAAAAAAAAAAGCATTTGGTGTTGGAGTGAGCTTATGACAATGACACACAGCAGACTAAATTAGACTGCGCAAGGTGCATAAAATGTACATGGAGAGACATATACTGTACATCAACTGCACCCAAACAATCGGATTCCTGCTTTTTCAGGCAGCATACTGTGTAATCATACAATACATACATACACTGTAATACATAGAAGTATAAATCAGTGGAGGCTGGTGAGTGGAGCTATTAGGAGGACGGACTCATTAATGGCTGGAATGGAATTTTGGAACGGTATCAAACATATGGAAACCTCGCTTCAACTCCGTTCCATTGATTCCATTCCAGCCATTACAATGAGTCCGTCCTCCTCTAGCTCCCCCCACCAGCCTCCACTGATATAACTAGATGTTAAACATGGTCATTGCCCAGTGTTATCATACGGTGATCTACATAGAGCCAACATGGGCTGTAAAATGCGTTCATTCACTGTACATCGAAGTGCAACGTGGACTCACATGTCATTAGATAAACACTCTTTAAAACATCTTCTTCTACAGTATGTCCTCTCTTTTCACCTTTAGTATTATATATCCAACATGGCCACCTCTTCCCACAGAAAGACGACAGTATAGAAGCTGCTTGTTCATACATTTACCCTGTATTCTAGTTATCCTTCTAATCAAACTTCATTTAGTCTACTCCCTCTACTGAGGTACAGCAAATCGTCCACAGCCAGTAACAATTCTCAGTTTCAAGAACCTTCCACATATACGTTCCCCTGACCTCTTTGTCAAAATTGTATTCTAAGAATGTTCTTTCTGAAAACACTCTTAGATTTTCTGGAATCGTTGCTAGACCCTTCTATCAGAACATATCATGCTCGACTTTGAAACATTGTTAGAACATTTTAGAGTTCAGAGAACAATCTCAACTTGAATGTTACTGTCTCGTCCCAATGTATTGGGGTTCTGGGAACATGTCTAGTTAGCCGAGTAGCCTATGTACCTCAGCAGTACCCCTTCCTCTGTCGTCTCCAAGTCCCCCTCTCTCTACTCATTCTGCCCTCCGCCCAGTGCCCATCCACTCAGTTGGTTCTTCAAGGCCTGAAGTCCCTTCCTTGTTTGGCCTATCCCACTCCCTGTCCCACCCACTCCCTGTCCCATTGAGTGACCTGGTTGGCCAAAGGCTCCGTCCATCTCCCGCATCTCCTTGTTCATCTTGGCGATTCGCAGCCTGTTATGGGGATAGTAGAAGGATGGTGAGGAAATTCTGCTGTATCAATCAATCAATCAATCAATCAATCTAGAATCAACAAATCGACTAATACTTATACTCACAGGGTGACGATGTCAGCGTTGGCGGTCTCCACGGCAATAGTGATGGGATCTTTCTGGGTGTGGTCTCTGGCGTTGTAGTCCGCACCTCTCTTCAGGAACAGACACACCAGCCTGGGAGATAGAGACCAGGTTAGTGTGTGTGTGTGTGTGTGTGTGTGTGTATGCTTATGCATGTGTCTGTCCTACCCAGTGTGTCCCAGTATAGTGGCGTGGTGTAGGGGTCCTCTCCCATTGCTGTCTGCTGTGTTGACATTGGCACCGTTCTGTAGCAGGAACTCACACGCTGCCAAGGAGTTCTGGAGAGACAGGGGCCAGAGTATAGGTAAGAATTCGCACAAACCAGCATCTCTCTCTTCTGAACGTAGACACACACCCACTCATGTCCTCGCCACAGCGATCTCTCGCTCACTCACCGCGGTGACGGCTTGTATGAGCGGGGTGCTGGACTCCTCGACTGTGTTGACCCAGTTGACGTCAGCTCCGTGGGCCAGGGCGTCGGCCATGACAGGGAAATGCTGCAGCGCTGCAGACCGATATAACAACGCCCCGGGATGAAGACCAGACAGGTCCTCCTCTTCATCATCTTCACCATCTGTGTATGGAGGGATGACAAGGGGGTTTAATGTGCTTTTTAGTTTGTTTAGTCTGTTGGTGTGTGTGTGGAAAAAAAGTATGAAAATTTATGCTCTGGATAAGAGCATCTGCTAAATGACTCAAATGTAAATGTGTTTGTGTCACCTTTGTGAATGCCTGTATTGTTCTTTTGAAGAAGATCACTCTGGTTGAGCCCTGAGGGAGAGAGGAGACAGAGAGAGAGGAGTAAGACAGAGATTGAGAGAGGAGACAGAGATCGAGAGAGGAGACAGAGATCGAGAGAGGAGTCAGAGATCGAGAGGAGAGAGATCGAGAGAGGAGTCACAGATCGAGAGAGGAGACAGAGAGACAGCCAGACAGACAGAGAGAGAGGAGACAGACAGAGAGAGGAGACAGACAGAGATCGAGAGAGGAGTCAGAGATCGAGAGGAGAGAGATCGAGAGGAGAGAGATCGAGAGGAGAGAGATCGAGAGGAGTCACAGATCGAGAGAGGAGTCACAGATCGAAAGAGGAGCCAGTCAGACAGACAGAGAGAGAGGAGCCAGTCAGACAGACAGAGAGAGAGGAGACAGACAGACAGACAGACAGACAGACAGACAGAGAGAGAGAGGAGACAGAGAGAGAGGAGACAGACAGAGAGAGAGAGGAAGACAGAGAGAGGGGAAGACAGAGAGAGAGGAAGACAGAGAGAGAGGAAGACAGACAAACAGAGAGAGAGTAAGAGAGACAAACAGAGAGAGAGTAAGAGAGAGAGAGAGGAGACAGACAGAGAGAGAGGAGACAGACAGACAGACAGACAGAGAGAGGAGACAGACAGAGACAGAGAGACAGACAGACAGACAGACAGAGAGGAGACAGACAGAGAGAGAGAGAGAGGAGACAGACAGACAGAGGAGACAGACAGACAGAGAGAGAGAGAGAGAGAGAGGGGGGACAGACAGAGAGAGAGAGAGAGAGAGGGGACAGACAGAGAGAGAGAGAGAGAGAGGGGACAGACAGAGAGAGAGGGGACAGACAGAGAGAGAGAGAGAGGGGACAGACAGAGAGAGAGAGGGGACAGACAGAGAGAGAGGAGACAGAGAGAGAGAGGAGACAGAGAGAGAGAGAGAGGAGACAGACAGAGAGAGAGAGGAGACAGAGAGAGAGAGAGAGGAGACAGACAGAGAGAGAGAGGAGACAGAGAGAGAGGAGACAGACAGAGACAGAGAGGGGACAGACAGAGAGAGAGGAGACAGACAGAGAGAGAGAGGGGACAGACAGAGAGAGAGAGAGAGGGGACAGACAGAGAGAGAGAGAGAGGAGACAGACAGAGAGAGAGAGGAGACAGAGAGAGAGGAGACAGACAGAGACAGAGAGGGGACAGAGAGAGAGAGAGGGGACAGACAGAGACAGAGAGAGAGAGGGGACAGACAGAGACAGAGCGAGGAGACAGACAGAGCGAGGAGACAGACAGAGCGAGGAGACAGACAGAGACAGAGAGAGGAGACATACAGACAGAGAGAGGAGACATACAGACAGAGAGGACACAGACAGAGAGACAGAGAGAGAGAGGAGACAGACAGAGAGAGGAGACAGACAGAGAGAGGAGACAGACAGAGAGAGGAGACAGACAGAGAGGAGACAGACAGAGAGGAGACAGACAGAGAGAGGAGACAGACAGAGAGAGGAGACAGACAGAGAGAGGAGACAGACAGAGAGAGGAGACAGACAGAGAGAGAGACAGACAGAGAGAGGAGACAGAGACAGACAGTCAGACAGAGAGAGGAGACAGACAGAGAGAGAGAGGAGACAGACAGACAGAGAGTCAGACAGAGAGAGGAGACAGAGAGAGAGAGAGGAGACAGAGAGAGAGGAGACAGAGAGAGAGAGGAGACAGACAGACACAGAGAGCAGACAGACAGACAGAGACAGAGAGAGCAGACAGACAGACAGAGAGACAGAGAGAGAGAGAGAGAGCAGACAGACAGAGACAAAGAGAGAGAGCAGACAGACAGAGAGAGAGGAGACAGACAGAGAGGAGACAGACAGAGAGGAGACAGACAGAGAGAGAGAGAGGAGACAGAGAGAGAAGAGACAGGAGACAGAGAGAGAGGAGACAGAGGAGACAGAGCAGACAGACAGAGAGGAGACAGAGCAGACAGACAGAGAGGAGACAGAGCAGACAGACAGAGAGGAGACAGAGAGACAGACAGAGAGACAGACAGAGAGGAGAGAGACAGACAGAGAGGAGACAGACAGACAGAGAGGAGACAGACAGACAGAGAGGAGACAGAGGGAGAGAGAGAGGAGACAGAGGGAGAGAGAGAGGAGACAGAGGGAGAGAGAGAGGAGACAGAGGGAGAGAGAGAGGAGACAGAGGGAGAGGAGACAGACAGAGAGAGAGGAGACAGACAGAGAGAGATGAGACAGAGGGAGAGAGAGAGGAGACAGAGGGAGAGAGAGAGGAGACAGAGGGAGAGAGAGAGGAGACAGAGGGAGAGGAGACAGACAGAGAGAGAGGAGACAGACAGAGAGAGAGGAGACAGACAGAGAGAGAGGAGACAGACAGAGAGAGAGGAGACAGAGAGAGAGGAGACAGACAGAGAGAGAGGAGACAGAGGGAGAGAGAGAGGAGACAGAGGGAGAGAGAGAGGAGACAGAGGGAGAGAGGAGACAGAGGGAGAGAGAGAGGAGACAGAGGGAGAGAGAGAGGAGACAGAGGGAGAGGAGACAGACAGAGAGAGAGGAGACAGACAGAGAGAGAGGAGACAGACAGAGAGAGAGGAGACAGACACACAGAGAGAGGAGACAGACAGACAGAGAGGAGACAGAGAGAGAGAGACAGACAGAGAGAGAGGCAGACAGACAGAGAGGCAGACAGACAGAGAGAGGAGACAGGGAGAGAGAGGAGACAGGGAGAGAGGAGACAGACAGACAGTCAGAGAGGAGACAGACAGAGAGGAGACAAAGAGACAGAGGAGACAGAGAGAGAGAGAGAGAATACAGAGAGAGAGAGGAGACAGAGAGAGAGACAGAGAGGAGACAGACAGAGAGAGGAGAGAGACAGACAGAGAGAGGAGAGAGACAGACAGAGAGAGGAGACAGACAGAGAGACAGAGAGAGGAGACAGACAGAGAGACAGAGAGAGGAGACAGACAGAGAGACAGAGAGAGGAGACAGAGAGAGAGAGAGAGAGGAGACAGACAGACAGAGAGAGAGAGAGAGGAGACAGACAGACAGAGAGAGAGAGAGAGGAGACAGACAGACAGAGAGAGAGAGAGAGGAGACAGACAGACAGAGAGAGAGAGAGGGAGACAGACAGAGAGAGAGAGAGAGGAGACAGACAGAGAGAGAGAGAGAGGAGACAGACAGAGAGAGAGAGAGAGAGAGGAGACAGACAGAGAGAGAGAGAGAGGAGACAGACAGAGAGACAGAGAGAGGAGACAGACAGAGAGAGAGAGAGAGGAGACAGACAGACAGAGAGAGAGAGGAGACAGACAGACAGAGAGAGAGAGAGAGGAGACAGACAGAGAGAGAGAGAGGAGACAGACAGAGAGAGAGAGAGAGGAGACAGACAGAGAGAGAGAGAGAGGAGACAGACAGAGAGAGAGAGAGGAGACAGACAGAGAGAGAGAGAGAGGAGACAGACAGACAGAGGAGAGAGAGGAGACAGACAGAGAGAGAGAGAGGAGACAGACAGACAGAGAGAGAGGAGACAGACAGACAGAGAGAGAGAGACAGAGAGACAGAGAGAGAGAGAGACAGAGAGACAGAGAGACAGAGAGACAGAGACAGAGACAGGAGACAGACAGAGACAGGAGACAGACAGAGACAGGAGACAGACAGAGACAGGAGACAGACAGAGACAGGAGACAGACAGAGACAGGAGACAGACAGAGACAGGAGACAGACAGAAACAGGAGACAGACAGAAACAGGAGACAGACAGAAACAGGAGACAGACAGACAGAGAGAGAGAGAGGAGACAGAGAGAGAGAGGAGACAGAGAGAGAGGAGACAGAGAGAGAGAGGAGACAGAGAGAGAGAGGAGACAGAGAGAGAGAGGAGACAGAGAGAGAGGAGACAGACAGACACAGAGAGAGCAGACAGACAGACAGGAGACAGACAGAGAGGAGACAGACAGAGAGCAGACAGACAGAGAGCAGACAGACAGAGAGCAGACAGACAGAGAGCAGACAGACAGAGAGCAGACAGACAGAGAGCAGACAGACAGAGAGGAGACAGACAGAGAGGAGACAGACAGAGAGGAGACAGAGACAGAGCAGACAGAGCAGACAGAGCAGACAGACAGACAGACAGACAGACAGAGAGGAGACAGACAGACAGAGAGGAGACAGACAGAGGAGACAGACAGACAGACAGAGAGGAGACAGACAGACAGAGAGGAGACAGACAGACAGAGAGGAGACAGACAGACAGAGAGGAGACAGACAGACAGAGAGGAGACAGACAGACAGAGAGGAGACAGACAGACAGAGAGGAGACAGAGAGAGGAGACAGAGAGAGAGGAGACAGAGAGAGAGAGGAGACAGAGAGAGGAGACAGAGAGAGGAGACAGAGAGAGAGGAGACAGAGAGAGAGGAGACAGAGAGAGAGGAGACAGAGAGAGACAGAGACAGGAGACAGACAGGAGACAGACAGACAGGAGACAGACAGGAGACAGACAGACAGAGAGGAGACAGACAGACAGAGAGGAGACAGACAGACAGAGAGGAGACAGACAGACAGAGAGGAGACAGACAGACAGGAGACAGACAGACAGGAGACAGAGAGAGAGGAGACAGAGAGAGAGGAGACAGACAGAGAGGAGACAGACAGAGAGCAGACAGACAGAGAGCAGACAGACAGAGAGCAGACAGACAGAGAGCAGACAGACAGAGAGCAGACAGACAGAGAGGAGACAGACAGAGAGGAGACAGAGACAGAGCAGACAGAGCAGACAGACAGACAGACAGACAGAGAGGAGACAGACAGAGGAGACAGACAGACAGACAGGAGACAGACAGACAGACAGACAGAGAGGAGACAGACAGACAGAGAGGAGACAGACAGACAGAGAGGAGACAGACAGACAGAGAGGAGACAGACAGACAGAGAGGAGACAGACAGACAGAGAGGAGACAGACAGACAGAGAGGAGACAGAGAGAGGAGACAGAGAGAGGAGACAGAGAGAGGAGACAGAGAGAGAGAGGAGACAGAGAGAGGAGACGGAGAGAGGAGACAGAGAGAGAGGAGACAGAGAGAGGAGACAGAGAGAGACAGAGACAGGAGACAGACAGGAGACAGACAGACAGGAGACAGACAGGAGACAGACAGACAGGAGACAGACAGACAGAGAGGAGACAGACAGACAGAGAGGAGACAGACAGACAGGAGACAGACAGACAGAGGAGACAGACAGAGAGAGGAGACAGACAGAGAGGAGACAGACAGAGAGGAGACAGACAGAGAGGAGACAGACAGAGAGGAGACAGAGAGAGAGGAGACAGAGAGAGAGGAGACAGAGAGAGAGGAGACAGAGACAGGAGACAGAGACAGGAGACAGAGAGACAGGAGACAGACAGGAGACAGAGAGAGAAAGAGGAGACAGACACACAGAGAGGAGACAGACAGACAGACAGAGAGAGGAGACAGACAGACAGAGAGGAGACAGACAGACAGAGAGGAGACAGACAGGAGACAGAGAGGAGACAGACAGAGGAGACAGAGAGAGAGAGGAGACAGACAGACACAGAGAGAGCAGACAGACAGACAGACAGACAGACAGGAGAAAGACAGAGAAGAGACAGACAGACAGAGAGGAGACAGACAGAGAGGAGACAGACAGACAGAGAGGAGACAGACAGACAGAGAGGAGACAGACAGAGGAGACAGACAGACAGACAGACAGACAGACAGGAGACAGACAGACAGAGAGGAGACAGACAGAGGAGACAGAGAGGAGACAGACAGAGGAGACAGACAGACACAGAGAGAGCAGACAGACAGACAGACAGACAGAGAGGAGACAGACAGAGAGGAGACAGACAGAGAGGAGACAGAGAGACAGAGCAGACAGACAGACAGAGAGAGGAGACAGACAGACAGAGAGGAGACAGACAGACAGAGAGGAGACAGACAGAGGAGACAGACAGACAGAGAGGAGACAGACAGACAGAGAGGAGACAGACAGACAGAGAGGAGACAGACAGACAGACAGACAGACAGGAGACAGACAGACAGAGAGAGGAGGCAGACAGAGAGAGGAGACAGAGAGAGAGGAGACAGAGAGAGAGGAGACAGAGAGAGACAGAGACAGGAGACAGACAGGAGACAGACAGAGACAGAGAGAGCAGACAGACAGACAGACAGACACAGAGAGAGCAGACAGACAGACAGACAGACAGAGAGGAGACAGACAGAGGAGACAGAGAGGAGACAGACAGAGGAGACAGACAGACACAGAGAGAGCAGACAGACAGACAGACAGACACAGAGAGAGCAGACAGACAGACAGACAGACAGAGAGGAGACAGACAGAGAGGAGACAGACAGAGAGGAGACAGAGAGACAGAGCAGACAGACAGACAGAGAGGAGACAGACAGACAGAGAGGAGACAGACAGACAGAGAGGAGACAGACAGACAGACAGACAGACAGACAGACAGACAGACAGACAGGAGACAGACAGACAGAGAGAGGAGGCAGACAGACAGAGGAGGCAGACAGAGAGAGGAGACAGAGAGAGAGGAGACAGAGAGAGAGGAGACAGAGAGAGAGGAGACAGAGAGAGAGGAGACAGAGAGAGACAGAGACAGGAGACAGACAGGAGACAGACAGAGACAGAGAGAGAAAGAGGAGACAGACAGACAGACAGAGAGAGGAGACAGAGAGAGAGAGAGGAGACAGGCACACAGAGAGAGGAGACAGACAGACAGAGAGGAGACAGACAGAGGAGACAGAGAGAGAGAGGAAACAGACAGACAGAGGAGAGAGAGAGAGGAGACAGAGAGAGAGGAGACAGACAGAGAGAGAGGAGAGACAGAGAGAGAGAGGAGAGACAGAGAGAGAGAGGAGAGACAGACAGAGAGAGGAGACAGAGAGAGAGGAGACAGAGAGAGAGGAGACAGAGAGAGAGGAGACAGACAGAGACAGGAGACAGACAAGAGACAGAGAGAGAAAGAGGAGACAGACACACAGAGAGAGGAGACAGACAGACAGAGAGGAGACAGACAGAGGAGACAGAGAGGAGACAGACAGAGGAGACAGAGAGAGAGAGGAGACAGACAGACAGAGGAGACAGAGAGAGGAGACAGACAGAGAGAGAGGAGACAGACAGAGAGAGAGGAGACAGACAGAGAGAGAGGAGAGACAGACAGAGAGAGAGGAGAGACAGACAGAGAGAGAGGAGAGACAGACAGAGAGAGAGGGAGGAGTCAGAGATCGAGAGAGAGAAGGTTTGAGACAGGAGACCGAGAGAGGGGGAGAGGAGAGAGGAGACAGAGAGAGAGGAGACAGAGAGAGAGGAGACAGACAGGAGACAGACAGAGACAGAGAGAGAAAGAGAGAGAAAGACAGACAGACAGAGAGAGGAGACAGACACACAGAGAGAGGAGACAGACAGACAGAGAGGAGACAGACAGAGGAGACAGAGGAGACAGACAGAGGAGACAGAGAGAGAGAGGAGACAGACAGACAGAGGAGAGAGAGAGAGGAGACAGAGAGAGAGAGAGAGGAGTCAGACAGAGAGAGAGGAGAGACAGACAGAGAGGAGTCAGACAGAGAGAGAGGGAGGAGTCAGAGATCGAGAGAGAGAAGGTTTGAGAGACAGGAGACCGAGAGAGGGGGAGAGGAGACAGAGAGAGGAGACAGAGAGAAGAGACAGAGAGAAGAGACAGAGAGAAGAGACAGAGAGAAGAGACAGAGAGAGAAGAGACAGAGAGAAGAGACAGAGAGAGAGAGACAGAGAGAGAGAGACAGAGAGACAGAGAGACAGGGAAGACCGAGAGGGAGAGAGGAGACAGAGATCGAGAGAGATCGAGAGAGACAGAGATTCAGCATCACAGCAGGCCACCATATTAGAGGTTTATCGTGCTGATTATAACAATAGACACAGGGTATGTACCACAGCTTACTGCTGTGTCACCAAGTTCACAGATGATTTCTGTGTGTATGTAGGTACTAGCGTGCATGCAGCGAGGCTGAACAATGTGGAAATATTTAATTCACTCCTATCTTGATAACTTGTAGAATGCCATCTATCCTGCTAAAAATCCCTTGGACAGACACAAATAACCCACAGCACCTGCACTCGTTACATTCCTGACCTGTACACACAGGTGTACTGTTTTAGGACTTCAAAAACTTCAACACCTACCAGTCCATCAGTAGAATGCAGGCAGAAACATATCTGTACAGAATGAGTTGCATACCTGATCTGCTAAAAGAACTCTGTAGGCCAGCCCGGTACAGCTCGGCTTGGCCCTATAGTGTAAATCAGACAAGCGTGTATGTTCCGTCCAGTACCTTGGAGTCGTGGCAGGGTGGCCCGATTGGGTTTGGGTTTGAGTGGTGGTCGTGAGCCGGCTGGCCTCTCCTGGGTGTTCGCTCGGTTCCTCCGGGCGCTGGAGCGCCGCAGTGGAATGTTCCGACCCGTCTCCGGGAGCTTCTGGATAAACTTCTTCTCCACAAACTTAGAACGAATCCACGACTCCTTATCACCCCTGAGAGAGAGAGAGAGAGAGAGAGAATATGAAAGAGAAAAATTACATTAAAAAAGTGTCAGGTCCTTCTGCTTAAAAGCATTTTTATTTATAGAAAAAAAATTGAATCAAAATGCACATTATAAAACAATTTGACACAGCAGGTAAATTCAGTTCAATTCAGACTTGACAAACCAGGCCTGACTGCACTACTATTTGACAACACAGTTGACTGCATGCACACTACTGTACATCCTGAACACACACACAGACAAAACCATGCAACTGCACAGCACATTTCCGGGGGACAGTTTAGTTTACAACACAAACCACAGCCGTTGTCATGGTGTACCTGCAACTTCTTGTCTGGGGTGCAGCAAAGGAGAGGAAAAGAGGAAGCCAGATCATTGAACCGATGAAAACGTTTGATTAAAGATTTGGGCAGAACTAATATCGTCAAATTGTGTAAAGTAAAAGATGTGCCTGCATTTAGCAGTATGCATGTGTAGTGTAATACGAAAAAAAAAGTTAAAATCTCCCTGTAGTTTCAAGTTATGACACCAGAGGCGGATGAAGAGGACATTTCTATCTGCAACGTTGAACAAGCACCTGGTATAACAAATCAAAGTACCAGTCAAAAGGTTGGACACCTACTCATTCCAGGGGTTTTCTTCATTTTTTACATTGTAGAATAACAGTGAAGACATCACAACTATGAAATAACACATATTGAATCATATTAAAATTGAATTGTAGTAACCAAAAAAAAAAAAAAAAAAAAAAAAAAAAAAAAACTGTTAAACAAATCAAAATATATTTTATATTTGAGATTCTTCAAAGTAGCCACCCTTTGCCTTGACGACAGCTTTGCACACAAACTTTTGACTGGTACAGTATATAACTACTCTGTGTACAAAAGCATCATGTCCGGTCTGTACAATATATTTATATCTGAACGTTCTGTTCCACTATACTTTATAAACTTTTAAATCAAATCACACTGTAATGCTGGGAAATCTTTCATGTCTGAGTGAGATTTAACGTGTCGTTGTCGGGTTATGACTCAGGACCCGAGGAATGAAGATGAGGGTTCATACCTTGGACTGGATGGGTGGGGTTTCTTGATGGTGATCTCATCAATCCGCGCCTCGTAGATCCTGTTGATGGCTGTGTTGCCCAACTCACACATCAACTACAGCACACAGAGAGAGAGAGAGAGAGAGAGGGTGGACATAAGTACTTACTTTAAAAAAGGTGCAATATGCAGAAATTTCCTGGTTGCAAAAATGTGAATCGTTTGCCTAATTTCAGTTTGTGTGACAAACCAAGCACATGACTCATTCATTGTACCGTCTGTTTGAAGCTGTTGTATAAAACTGAAATTAAAAGATGCAAAAATGAAACTTATGACTGGGAAGCATAGAAATAGTGCACATAGAACACATCTACTGCTTCTTAGACTTGCTTTCAATGAGAATGACATGTCTATTACTCACATTTCTTTGTGCTTTTGGTCAGGTCACCAAAAAAGTATATATTGCAGCTTTAAGAATTGTCTTTACATTGTATGAAAAAAAGCTATGAATTAAGATATTTTCTTCAAGAAAGCCATATCTGCTTAGAGCATGTACATAGTCTTACCCTGACCAGCTCTGGTTCCCAGGAGTCCAGGGTGAGGGAGCGTACTTTGGAGAAGTGGACACCCAGACTCCTGTCAGCAGGACACCGAGAAGAAGGGAATTAGTTACATATTAATGTGTGTGTATATGTGTGTGTGTGTATATATATCCTACCTGTGTATCCCAGAACAGACGATACAGAGGGTGATACCCAGGTTAATAGAGGCCCAATCCGGACCAGGTTCTCCACAGTCGCAGCACTGCCTGTTTCCCGGGATGCCCTGGACCTGATCCAGAGCCTCGCGGCCCCCCGTCTTCTCCTGATCCCCAAACACCCCTCCTCCTGGGCTGCCTGACACTGAGCTGCAACGCTCCCTCTGTGTGTGTGTGTGTGTGTGTGTGTGTGTGTGGAGGGGGGGAGAACAAGACAAAAAAAGAGAGAGAGAGAGAGATTCTTTGGAAAAGTAGTTCAATGCATCCAAACTACTTTGTGTTAAATGACAATTAGGCAGGGCTGTTGCCAAATATTTTATGTTAGCAACAAAAGTAGTTCCAGTCGTTAGCTATACCGCTACATAGCAAAAATATCAATAACTACTGAAACCACTACCTAGATTTGAATTTAGTTTAACTACAACCAAGCTACTGCAAAATGGAGTCACATTACTAGTTGAACTACATGTAGTCACATTACTAGTTGAACTACATGTAGTCACATTACTAGTTGAACTACATGGAGTCACTACTCCCCGACACAGAGTGAATAAGGTGTGTGTGTTCTCACTGGGCTGTGTGGGTCTTCTCTGCGTTCCTGGAAGGCTGAGGCTATGCTGTTCTGGACAGCACTGATCCAGCCCTGTTGCTGACGCTCTGAGTCCGCCTGTAACAGACAGCTCCTACGCACACACACACACACACACACACACACAGTAAATACCACACGCCCCCAAAACTAACATCAATGGCAACATCAGCACACACAGACAAACTGCATGTACACAGACAGTACACTCACTTGGACGGTGAGACCACCTCAAAGCAGAATCGTCTCTCGTTGTCAGCGCAGACCTTCACTGTGCAGAGACGCAGGTCCTCTATCACCACGGTGGGCTGCTCCTGAGAGGGAGAATAGGACACAGGCTGGGAAAGTGTGTGTGGTTTTTGTATTCTCTTTGTGTCTGCATGGATTGCTATTAAAAATGCATTGAAAAGTAAAGCAGTGGCTTTCAAAAATTCACCTTGAATTTCTTCTGATAGACCAGTTGATTTTTCTGGATAGAGAACCAGCGCCTACAGTCGTCAGACAGGAGATCAAAAGGAGATGAGAATGAATAATGCAATCACCTTCCTAGGCTGAACCATTAAAAACCTCTCTGGGCACAAAACAACTAAAGCTGAAGAGGGTGAAAAGAAAAGGGTGAAAAGAAAAGGCATTCTTTTACAATGGGTGAAAAGAAAAGGCAGTCATATATATATATATATATATATATATTGCCTTGCGAAAGTATTCAGCCCCCTTGAACTTTGCGACCTTTCAGGCTTCAAACATGAATATATAAAACTGTATTTTTTTTGTGAAGAATCAACAACAAGTGGGACACAATCATGAAGTGGAACGACATTTATTGGATATTTCAAACTTTTTTAACAAATCAAAAACTGAAAAATTGGGCGTGCAAAATTATTCAGCCCCCTTAAGTTAATACTTTGTAGCGCCACCTTTTGCTGCGATTACAGCTGTAAGTCGCTTGGGGTATGTCTCTATCAGTTTTGCACATCGAGAGACTGAAATTTTTTCAGTTCAAGGGGGCCGAATACTTTCGCAAGGCACTGTGTGTGTGTGTGTGTGTGTGTGTGTGTGTGTGTGTGTGTGTGTGTGTGTGTGTGTGTGTGTGTGTGTGTGATATATATATATATATATATATATATATATGAAAGAAAGAAAGACACAGACAGACGCACACAGAGAGAGACAGACATTAAGCCCCACCCTTTTCAACATATATATATATATCAACGAATTAGCGAGGGCACTAGAACAGTCTGAAGCATCTGAAGTCAAATGTCTACTGTTTGCTGATGATCTGATGCTTCTGTCCCCAACCAAGGAGGGCCTACAGCAGCACCTAGATCTTCTGCACAGATTCTGTCAAAACCTGACCTGGGCCCTGACAGTAGATCTCAGTAAGACAAAAATAATGGTGTTCCAAAAAAGGTCCAGTCGCCAGGACCACAAATACAAATTCCATCTAGACACCATTGCCCAAGAGCACAAAAAAAACTACACAGACCTCGGCCTAAACATCAGCGCCACGGGTAACTTCCACAAAGCTGTGAATGAGCTGAGACAAGGCAAGAAAGGCCTTCTACGCCATCAAAAGGAACATAAAATTCTACATACCAATTAGGATCTGGCAAAAAAATAATTGAAATCAGTTATAGAACACATTGTCCTTTACGGTTGTGAGATCTGGGGTCCCCTCACCAACCAAGACTTCACAAAATGGGACAAACACCAAATTGAGACTCTACATGCAGAATAATGCTAAAATATCCTCTGTGTACAATGTAAAACACCAAATAATGCACGAGGAGCAGAATTAGTCCGACACCTGCTAATTATCAAAATCCAGAAAAGAGACGTTAAATTATACAACCACCTAAAAAGGAAGTGATTCCCAAACCTTCCATAACAAAGCAATCACCTAGAGAAAGATGAACCTGGAGAAGAGTCCCCTAAGCAAGCTGGTCCTGGGGCTCTGTTCACAAACACAAACAGACCCCACAGAGCTCCAGGACAGCAACACAATTAGACCCAACCAAATCATGAGAAAACAAAAAGAGAATTACTTGACACATAGGAAAGAATTAACAAATCTGAGCAAACCAGAATGCTATTTGGCCCTAAACAGAGAATACACAGTGGCAGAATACCTGACTACTGTGACTGACCAGTGAGCATAGCCTTGCTATTGAGAAAGGCCGCCGTAGGCAGACCTGGCTCCCAAGAGAAGACAGGCTATGTGCACACTGCCCACAAAATGGAGGTGGAAACTGAGCTGCACTTCCTAGCCTCCTGCCAAATGTGTGACCATATTAGAGACACATATGTCCCTCAGATTACACAGATCCACAAAGAATTTGAAAACAAACCCAATTTTGGGTGAAATACCAGTGTGTCACAGCTGTAAGATGTGTGACCTTTTGCCACAAGAAAAGGTCAACCAGTGAAGAACAAACACCATTGTAAATAGAACCCATATTTATGTTCATTTATATTTCCTTTTGTACTTTAACTACTTGCACATCGTTACAACACTGTATATAGACATAATGTCATTTGAAATGTCTTAATTCTTTTGGAACTTCTGTGAGTGTAATGTTCACTGAACATTTTTATTATCTACTTCACTTACTTTGGCAACGTAAACATGTTTCCCGTGGAAATAATGCCCTTGAATTGAATTGATAGAGTGAGAGTGAGAGTGAGAGTCTGGATTCATAATACAAAGTCAAATCATGACCATGAGGTCAGTGGTCTTCAGGTTGGGAAGTCAGAGCTCTAGAAAGAGGCCCGTGTTCCCGAGTTGGAATTCCAAGTCCGAGTTCCCAGCTGTTTTGAACGTGGCAAGTGAGTGATGGCGAGAGCAAGAGAGAGAGCGAGAGAGAGAGCGAGAGAGAGCGCGAAAAAGCGAAAGAGGGGGAGAACAACATTACAGCACAGAAACAGAGGAAGAGAGAGGGAAAGAAAAATCGAAAGGTAACATACCTGCTCCAGGTCTTGAAGGCATTGCTCGCTCTCTTATACAGGTAGCCCTCCATGGCGATACCGTTGGGTGCATCAGCACAGAAATCCATTAAGGAGTTATCATACGAGACATCCTACCAACACAACAAACATATACATGACTGTAGGGAAGGGATGTTAGTATCAGGATGTAAATATAATTTTAATGCAGTGATACCAGTTGATCCCAAACTATGTTTGAAAGAAAATTATGTCATAAGGTCTTCCTGTCTACAGTGCCTTCGGAAAGTATTCGGACCCCTTGATTTTTTCCACATTTTGTTACATTACAGCCTTATTCTAAAAATGATTTACATTTTTTGTCCCTCAATCTACACACAATACCCCACAATAACTAAGTGAAAACGATCCCTGAGATGCTATGATCCCTGAGATGTTTCTACAACTTGACTGGAGTCCAACTGTTGCAAATTCAATTGATTGGACATGATTTGGAAAGGCACACATCTGTCTATTTACGGTCCCAAAGTTGACAGTGCATGTCAGAGCAAAAACCAAGCCATGAAGTCGAGGGAATTGTCTGTAGAGCTCCGAGACAGGATTGTGTTGAGGCACAGATCTGGGGAAGGGTACCAAAACAATTATGCAGCATTGAAGGTCCCCAAGAACACAGGGGCCTCCATTATTCTTAAATGTAAGAAGTTTGGAACCACCAAGACTCTTCCTGGAGCTGGCTGCCCGGTCAAACTGAGCAAACGGGGGAGAAGGGCCTTATTCAGGGAGATGACCAAGAACCTGATGGTCACTCTGACAGAGCTCCAGAGTTCTTCTGTGGAGATGGGAGAACATTCCAGAAAGACAACCATCTCTGCAGCACTCCCCCAATCTGGCCTTTATGGTAGAGTGGACAGATGGAAGACACATGACAGCCCGCTTGGAGTTTGCCAAAAGTACTGAGTAAAGGGTCTGAATACTTAACTAAGTGTCATGTATTTCCATTTTTTTTTATATATCTAAAAAAACTGTTTTTGTTTTGTCATTATAGGGTATTGTGTGAAGATTGATGAGGGGAAAAAAGGATTTAATCCATTTTAGAATAAGGCTGTAACGTAACAAACTGTGGGAAGAGTCAAGGGGCCTGAATAGTTTCCGAAGGTATTGTATATCCTCAGAGGATGGAGAGCTAGCGTAATCACATGGAAGCCATCATGGTGGTCTGTGATTAGCTTTTTTCTTTACTGTAGTGTTTGGTTCCAGCCCTGTTTACCTTTTTCTTAATGGCAGCGTGTCTCTGTTCCATGTCTCTCTTCTCCCTTGCGGAATTCAACACTAGTTGAGTGTGCTGTGTATGAGAGAGAGAGAAAGTCGGACACAATCAATTTGATTTAAAAACTAAAAAAATCCAATAGGGCCAGTATCGAGATACTCGTTAGTGTTTCCTTGCCACGACACTAACTTCTTTAGGAAAACAGCCCTTACGTTTGAAACAAGCATCATTATGTTATCATCCAGAGTCACATTTATTTATTTTCCAAGACATAGCAACACAAATGTTTACATACAACAGGTTTCTAAAAGACCAAAGAGTTGTCTACTTTGTGTTCTCATTTTAGCCATTGAAACAAATATTGCGATACTAGTATGGCCACAGCCCAAGAATCCAATATTTCAAATGATGCACACGATCCTAAATAACACACGGCGGTTCAGCATGATAGGTCTGTTCAGTCAGGCAACTAAATAATGTACACAGTATACTGGACAGTATGTTTTTGGATATAGAGTTGTAAAGATGAATGTAGAAACTGTTGAGGAAAATCAGGCGAGGAAGTAAAGGGCTTCAGGCTTGTACAGCGTTCAGGTGGAGGTCAGGGAGTCCTTCACTCCAGACTTCCTCCTCTGGGGAAAACAGGAAGGAGGAAGTGCTGAACCTCTCCCAACTTCTGGCCGATGGATCGAGGAAAACTCTCCAGCAGCTTCGTATAGCAGTTTTACTTTCACTCCCTCTCTCTCTCTTTCGCATAAAGATTTCAGATGACCCAGCCGCCTTTAAGCAACTTCACTCTCATTCTTTCCCCCTCTCATTCTGCCTCGCAATCCTTCACCATTTCCTGTAACAGCTGGAAGAGCTAAAAATCAGTCTTTATGGCTTTAAAATGATTCAGTGAAAGGTGACTTGCTTCCCGGTTTCGAGCTGCTCTCGGATGTGCAGACTAATTAACACACGGGTTAGTTGTAGTCTACGGTTGACTGCAGTCCTAGAGCTCCATGTATGGCAGCACGTCCAGTTATGCCACAGTGCCCATCCAGCGTAGCACCGACGTCACTGTATGACAAGATGAAAACATGCAAGCACATGGACACACACATATTCACTCACACAGGTGCACACACACACACACACACACTTTCTAAGTCATGTGAAATAGTTCCTGTTGATGGTGTCCACACTGTTTCCTGTCACGACGAGAGGGACTTCACCTTGTGACTTCCTCGTCCCTCCTGGCAACATTGTTAGGACTCGTGTACTAATTAATCTATGGAATCAACTGCTAGAATAAACCTTCCGTCGAAGACAGGGGTTCCCAACCTAGGGGGTCACGCCCCACATATTGGGTGTGCCAACGTTGTGTGGGGGTGCAGGACCTCCCTTGATTTTCTTTTTTTTTTTTTACAATTCATGATTGTTTATACTTATCTAAAACTACGCATAAATCTGCGATGCTTAAGGATAGAAACAAGCAGAAGAGGAAGACGCAATATATTTGGTTTGTCTCTATGACATTCAGAAGCTGAGCTTCGACCTTCTAAAGTCGAGGAGCCAAAGAAATTGGATTTTGCTTGGGAAGTCCCCTTATACAATGTGGGACTCTGTCGCAATCAATTGATCTATTAACTTTCTGTAAAAGAGAATATGTATAATTCAATTAAAAACAGAAATCATATATAGTTGGTAGCGGAATACCATGAGGAAATCAGGTCTAGCCTTTATTTTCCTTATCCATTAAATATCCTATCTAAAAAGAGTTGTTAAACTATGGAAAATAGCAGGAAATTTGCTTCGAAAGAAACTCATTCCTAGGTCCCTCAAATTAAACAAAATCAAGCTGGTGGTGTTTTTTATTAGAGGCTAACACTTTGGTTTTTTTTAAAGGGGAGGGAATGCGGCGTTCCATTTCTCTATTGTAAAACACAAGTGCCCTGGGGAGAAAAGGAAAGCTGATCTAAGAGAAGAAGTCATTCCCCTCCTCTTCCACTCACTTTCATTAAACTATTTTACTTCACTCTCTCTGCTCGCTAATGTCAACATCTGAACAACATGCACTGCCATTCAAAAGTTTGGGATCACTTAGAAATGTCCTTGTTTTTGAAAGAAAAGCACATGTTGTCCATTAAAATAACATCAAATTCATCAGCAATACATTGTAGACATTGTTAATGTTATAAATGACTATTGATGCTGGAAACGGCAGATTTTTTAAATGGAATGTCTACATAGGAGTACAGAGGCCCCATTATCAGCAACTATCACTTCTGTGTTCCAATGGCACATTGTGTTAGCTAATCCAAGTTTATCATTTTAAACTGCACCTGTACATAGCCCATCCGTAAACAGTCCATCTATCTACCTCATCCCCATACTGTATTTATTTATTCATCCTGCTCCTTTGCACCCCAGTATCTCTACTTGCACATTAATCTTCTGCCGATCTACCATTCCAGTGTTTAATTGCTATATTGTAATTACTTCGCCACCATGGCCTATTGATTGCCTTAACTCCCTTATCTTACCTCATTTGCACTCACTGTGTAGACTTTTGTTGTCTTTTTTTCTACTGTATTATTGAATGTATGTTTTGTTTATTCCATGTGTAACTGTGTTGTTGTATGTGTCGAATTGCTATGCTTTATCTTGGCCAGGTCGCAGTTGCAAATGAGAACTTGTTCTCAACTAGGCCACCTGGCTAAATAAAGTTGAAATAAAATAAAAATGTTAAGGCTAATTGATCATTAGAAAATGCTTTTGCAATTCTGTTAGCACAGCTGAAAACTGTTGTCTGATTAAAGAAACAATAAAATGGCCTTCTTTAGACTAGTTGAGTATCTGGAGCAACAGCATTTGTGGGTTCGATTACAGGCTCAAAATGGCCAGAAACAAAGACCTTTCTGCTGAAACTTGTCAGTCTATTCTTGTTCTGAGAAATGAAGGCTATTCCATGCGAGAAATTGCCAAGAAACTGAAGATCTCGTACAACGCTGTGTACTATTCCCTTCACAGAACAGCGCAAACTGGCTCTAACCAGAATAGAAAGAGGAGTGGGAGGCCCCGGTGCACAACTGAGCAAGAGGACAAGTACATTAGTGTCTCTAGTTTGAGAAACAGAGACCTCACAAGTCCTCAACTGGCAGCTTCATTAAATAGTACCTGCAAAACATCGGTCTCAATGTCAACAGTGAAGAGGTGACTCTGGGATGCTGGCCTTCGAGGCAGAGTTGCAAAGAAAAAGCCATATCTCAGACTGGCCAATGAAAAGAAAAGATTAAGATGGGCAAAAGAACACAGACACTGGACAGAGGAAGATTGTAAAAAAGTGTTATGGACAGACAAATCTAAGTTTGAGGTGTTTGGATCACAAAGCATGGGGGTGCTTTGGTGATGGTAAAGTGGGAGATTTGTACAGGGTAAAAAGGATCTTGAAGAAGGAAGGCTATCACTCCATTTTGCAACACCATGCCATACCCTGTGGACAGCGCATAATTGGAGCCAATTTCATCCAACAACAGGACAATGACCCAAAGCACAGCTCCAAAATGTGCAATAACTATTTAGGGAAGAAGCAGTCAGCTGGTATTCTGTCTATAATGGAGTGGCCAGCACAGTCACCCGGATCTCAACCCTATTGAGCTGTTGTGGGAGCAGCTTGACCGTATGGTACGTAAGAAGTGCCCATCCAGCCAATCCGATTTGTGGGAGGTGCTTCAGGAAGCATGGGGTGAAATCTCTTTAGATTACCTCAACAAATTGACAACTAGAATGCCAAAAGTCTTTATGGCTGTAATTTCTGCGAATGGAGGATTATTTGACGAAAGCAAAGTTTGAAATAACAATTGTGTCCTTCAATTAAAAATCATTATTTATAACCTTGTCAACATCTTGACTATATTTCCTTCTCATTTCGCAACTCATTTCATGTATGTTTTCATGGAAAACAAGGACATTTCTAAGCGACCCCAAACTTTTGAACGGTAGTGTACTTGAACAGATCTCTTCCTTCATAAATTTGGTTTATCCAACACACTTCTACCTTTCCGTCTCACTCCTGTCCTTGAGCTGTTCTTGTCTGTTGATGTCCTGTGCTATGTCATGTTTCATATTTTGTGTGGACCCCAGGAAGAGTAGCTGCTGCTTTTGCAACATCTAATGGGAATCCTAATAAAATCCCCCCCCCCCCCACCCACAAAAAAAATCCCCCACTTGTCCTCGTTACCTCTTCACTCAGGGTGCGTCGATAGTCGGCCAGCTCAGAGAGGGACTGGTGACCTTGTTGGAAGAACTGGGACTGGGCTTCCATCATAGAAACCATCTGACATAAACCCAGAATAAAACTTCATCATACACTCAACACTAAACAATACATGCAGCCCCAAAGACAAGTCAACGAATCATTAGACACCCACATGTGGACTCAACCACGCGACACTTGAAATATTTCCGACGATAAAAGTTCCCACGTCATGAAACTCACCGCCATCAGAATGTCGGTCTTCTTCTTGGCCTCGATGACATTGATCTTGGAAAGAGGACGAGTGAGTGAACAGGAGAGGACAGAACATATGTGTTGGTATGACTGCAGCTAGTACTAACCACTGGGTATTAATAGTTACCAGCCTGCTACAGGGAAACCCGAAGGCAATGCTGTTTAGCATTCCCCACAGCAAAATACATGTCACTAAGCAGAGGTGCTGTTGCATATTTTATCAATGCCATTTGTTCGAATCATGTCCTGGTCCTCCTGACAAACCTCTTATGTAAAATTCTCTCTCTAGTATTTGGTTTGAGGCCTTCCAGTAGTGGTATGTCATCAAACAGAAAGCAAGCAGTGTGATGAACAAGATTCCAACATGAGCTGGAGACTACAATTGTTAGTTTCAACGCTAGTCGTCTGTAACTCAATTCCAGACAAACCACTTCAAACCAGGTCCAATGTGTGGGAGCGCGTGCATGCGAGTGTATAAGTGAATATTTTGTCTGTAGCATCCTTACCATCAATTAACCAAGTTTGGTCCTTCCCCAAAATACACTCTCATCCAGCTTTGATGACCTCACCTGCAGTACGTAGTCGAGGGCCCCGGAACGGAAGGTCTTGCGGGCATTGAGGAGGGCATGGCTGGCTTCCTCCACCTCGTGTTGCTTCCCCCGGGGGGCCTGAGCGTTCCTGCCCAACGCCGCCTCCAGACTCTCACTGCCCCGCTCAAACTCCTTACGCACATCCTTGAACCGTCGCACGTCCCTGGGAGAAGGGGGAGAGAGGGATGAATGTGGCCCATAAAGACGTGGGTGTGACTGGGGGATGCTGTGACACCAGTCTATGGTAGTGGTTTGAAACAATACTCAATTATTAAGGAGGGCCAGACTCACTCACTCTTTCACAAAACTCTGCAGTTTCAACTTCACCGACTTCTGTGTGGTCTCAATCACTTCCTAGGGGAAAAAGAGAGTGAGAGAAATAGAGGGAAAGAAGGGGGTGGGTTAAATGGAGCGAGAGAGAGGGGGAGAGGAAGAGAAAGAAAGAGAGGGATACTCAGACACCTGACATTTAAAAGTAGTTGCTACAGTAACTAACTTTGTTGGCAAGCGATGCACAGTAGAGGAGTCCAACTCACCCCCTGAGCTTCCAGAATCATTTCCAGCTTCTGGGAGAATTTCTCCAAACACTCCTATGAGTAAAGAACACAGAATGAGTTTAACTTATTCATCAATGGTCGAATACAATACAACTTCCACTTACATTTTAGTCATTTAGCAGAAGGTCAATTAGAGTTAGGTGCCTTAAGGGCACATCAGCAGATGTTTCACCCCGTCGGCTCGGGGATTTGAACCAGCAATCTTTTGGTTACCGGCCTAATGCTCTTAACCGCCAGGCTACCTGCCACCCTTCCCTTCATAAGAATGTACTATGATAAAAACATAATTATAAACTGGGTGGTTAAAACCCTGAATGCTGATTGGCTGACAGTTGTGGTATATCAGACCGTATACCATGGGTATGACAAAATATGTATTTTTACTGGTCTAATTACGTTGGAAACCAGTTTATAATAGAAATAAGGCACAAGGGGATGTGGTATATGGCCAAAATACCACAGCTAATGGTTGTATCCAGGCACTCCGCGATGCGTCGTACATAAGAACAGCACTTAGCCATGGTATATTGGCCATATACCACACCCCCGTGTGCCTTATTGCTTAAGCATATAACACTAACCACAACACTATGTAATAGCTCTATCTACAGATCGGCCCCTCCTACACTGATCCCAAATCGAGTGTAGTTCCCAGCATCTCTATAGACTCACCCCCATCATGTTGTCCCCAGAACAGTGGTGGCCCAGCTCTTTGAGCCCTGTGACAAAGCTCTTGCTGGTCTGACAGTAGGCCCTGCCAGCCTCCAGCATGGAGTGGCACTGCTTCACCAGCTACACAATAACACAAAGTGTCAGGGTTCAACACAACACAACTCCATGTTGCAAAAGACGTGGAAACACACTACAATGCACACAGCATGACACAACATTTCAATATGACATGGGGCAACACGGCATGACATCGCCGACAAATATGACCACTGTCCAGACGCAGAACGGGCTGAGACTCACAGGAATCGGAACATTGATGACCAAAGTATGAATCAGAAAATGTTATGCGCACCAAACCCTTCAGGGAATTTGGAAGATCAAGCGATTGACAGTACAATGTGTGGTCAGTTACTTTTTCCTCTGGTAACAATTGGGTGGGGAAGCGGCACTGGAGTTAGTTCCCTTCAACTCAGGTGAAACACCATGTCTGTCACAGTTCATAGTCACTGCTAAGAGGAAGAAACTGACCCTGTCCAGCTACTTCCTCTATGGTCTGGATGGCTGGGTGTATGTTTATAGAAGTAGTGGTTAGATACTGGGAGCATAACGGAAAAGTGGGGAGGTTTGAAGAGAACTTTGTGTGTGTGTGAGAGACTCTCTCACCTTTTCTAATCGCGTCTCCAATTCACTGACATCTCCTTCCACCACTTCAATGTCAGCCCTGGATGAAACACAGACACACGTCGCCACATTACTCGGCACATTAAGCAACACCACCACAGACAGAGGGTCTTGTCCAACGCCTCCACACCATCCTGGTCTGAATGTTGAGCTGCTTTGCACAGTGCTAGCCGATCTACAGTAGAAATGTCTGTGGTATCGGAAGTCATGAGAGTTCAATCACCAACAGTACACATGACGCTTCAAATGATATCTGGTACGGTTTATAAAATGGGCCTGTCAGAAGGGCAGTGGAAGGAGATTGTGACTGTTAGAACAGAGGAGATACTGACTCACAGACTGTCTCACGTCAACGGACCAACAGTGTGGTTTCTGCTGCCTTCCACCAAAGACAGAGACACTGAGAAAGCACAAAGACAAAAAAAGAGAGAGCGAGAGAAGGAGCACAGCAGATGGAGAGAGATAGTGACAGAGAGAGAGATAGTGACAGAGAGATCTATGAGAGATAGCACAGACTCAGTGATCATAGCCTTGCTATTAAGAAAGGCCGCCGAAGGCAGACCTGGCTCTGAAGAGAAGACAGGCTATGTGCACACTGCCCACAAAATGAGGTGGAAACTGAGCTACACTTCCTAACTTCCTGCCAAATGTATGACCATATTAGAGACACATATTTCCCTCAGATTACACAGATCCACAAAGAATTCAAAAACAAATCCAATTTTGATAAACTCCCATATCTATTGGGTGAAATACCACAGTGTGCAATCAGAGCAGCAAGATTTGTGACCTGTTGCCAAAAGAAAAGGGCAACCAGTTAAGAACAAGCACCATTGTAAATCCAACCTACATTTATGTTTATTTTCCCTTTTGTACATCACTAAAACACTGTACACAAACATAATGACATTTGAAATGTCTTTATTCTTTTGGAACTTTTGGAAGTGTAATGTTTACTGTTAATATTGTATTGTTTATTTCTCTTTTGTTTATTATCTATTTCACTTGCTTTGGCAATGTAAACATGTTTCCCATGCCAATCAAGTCCCTTAAATTGAAATTGAAGAGAGAGAGAGAGAGCTATGAGAGAGAGGGAGAGAGAGAGCGAGAGAGAGATAGCTATGAGAGAGATAGCTATAGAGATAGATAGCTATGAGAGAGAGAGAGAGAGAGCTATGAGAGAGAGAGAGAGAGAGAGCTATGAGAGAGAGAGAGAGCTATGAGAGAGAGAGAGAGAGAGCTATGAGAGAGAGAGATAGCTATGAGAGAGAGAGAGATAGCTATGAGAGAGAGAGAGATAGCTATGAGAGAGAGATAGCTATGAGAGAGAGAGATAGCTATGAGAGAGAGAGAGCTAGCTATGAGAGAGAGATAGCTAGCTATGAGAGAGAGAGAGAGAGAGCTAGCTATGAGAGAGAGAGAGAGCTAGCTATGAGAGAGAGAGAGCTAGCTATGAGAGAGAGAGCTATGAGAGAGAGAGAGAGCTATGAGAGAGAGAGAGAGAGCTATGAGAGAGAGAGAGCTATGAGAGAGAGAGAGCTAGCTATGAGAGAGAGAGAGAGCTAGCTATGAGAGAGAGAGAGAGCTAGCTATGAGAGAGAGAGAGAGCTAGCTATGAGAGAGAGAGAGCTATGAGAGAGAGAGAGAGCTAGCTATGAGAGAGAGAGAGAGCTATGAGAGAGAGAGAGCTATGAGAGAGAGAGAGAGAGAGAGAGAGAGAGAGAGAGCTATATATATAGAGAGAGAGATAGCTATGAGAGAGAGAGCGAGATAGCTATGAGAGAGAGAGAGATAGCTATGAGAGAGAGAGAGAGAGAGATAGCTATGAGAGAGAGAGATAGCTATGAGAGAGAGAGATAGCTATGAGAGAGAGAGATAGCTATGAGAGAGAGAGAGAGATAGCTATGAGAGAGAGAGAGAGAGAGAGAGAGAGATAGCTATGAGAGAGAGAGAGATAGCTATGAGAGAGAGAGAGATAGCTATGAGAGAGAGAGAGAGAGAGAGCTATGAGAGAGAGAGAGCTATGAGAGAGAGAGAGAGCTATGAGAGAGAGAGAGAGAGAGCTATGAGAGAGAGAGAGCTATGAGAGAGAGAGAGAGAGAGAGAGAGAGAGAGAGAGAGAGCTATATATAGAGAGAGAGAGATAGCTATGAGAGAGAGAGAGATAGCTATGAGAGAGAGAGAGATAGCTATGAGAGAGAGAGAGAGAGAGATAGCTATGAGAGAGAGAGATAGCTATGAGAGAGAGAGATAGCTATGAGAGAGAGAGAGAGATAGCTATGAGAGAGAGAGAGAGATAGCTATGAGAGAGAGAGAGAGAGAGAGAGAGAGAGAGAGAGATAGCTATGAGAGAGAGAGATAGCTATGAGAGAGAGAGAGAGATAGCTATGAGAGAGAGAGAGATAGCTATGAGAGAGAGAGAGATAGCTATGAGAGAGAGAGAGAGAGAGAGCTATGAGAGAGAGAGAGAGCTATGAGAGAGAGAGAGCTATGAGAGAGCTCTATGAGAGAGAGAGAGAGATAGCTATCTCTCTCTCTCATAGCTCTCTCTCTCTCTCTCATAGCTATCTCTCTCTCTCTCAGCTATCTCTCTCTCTCTCATAGCTATCTATGAGAGAGAGAGATAGCTGAGAGAGAGAGAGAGATAGCTATGAGAGAGAGAGAGAGAGATAGCTATGAGAGAGAGAGAGAGATAGCTATGAGAGAGAGAGATAGCTATGAGAGAGAGAGAGATAGCTATGAGAGAGAGAGAGATAGCTATGAGAGAGAGAGAGATAGCTATATGAGAGAGAGAGAGATAGCTATATGAGAGAGAGAGAGAGAGAGAGAGAGAGAGAGAGCGAGCTATGAGAGAGAGAGAGCTATATAGAGATAGAGATATATATAGAGATAGAGATATATATATATAGAGAGAGAGATAGAGAGCTATGAGAGAGAGCTATGAGAGAGACAGTGGCTGCAGTTTATTTAGCTCAGTACGGTTGACATTGAAATGGGACTAGCATGACAGGGGTACCAATACAAGATAGACAAAGGTTTGGTGGGGGGACAAAAGACAGTAGAAAAGAAAAAACTTTGAATAAGAGCAAAGATAGAATTGATGAGGACGGAACAAAGCCTGTGTCATTAGACACACATCATATTCATTACCCTTTGAAAGTGTGTGTGTGTGTGTGTGTGTGCGCAAGATGATACTAAGGTGATTAAACTGCCTATGCATTTGTATGAGTAAGTGTGCCTGAGAGAGAGACCTAAAGTTTCCATAGCGATCCACCCCCCAAAAAAAACACACTTCCTGTCTCTTGTTTATCACGTCAGTATCTCTCCCTTCACTTCCTGTTCCACTCCACAACCCCAGGCCGCCCCCGGTTACCTAGCAACGGGAGGCAGACGTTTGTATACTGCGGTAGCCTCTCTTTTCCACTTTCATTCATCTTTCCCGAGATCTCTCTCTCTCTCTCTCTCTCTCTCTCTCTCTCTCTCTCTCTCTCTCTCTCTCTCTCTCTCTCTCTCTCTCTCTCTCTCTCTCTCTCTCTCTCTCTCTCTCTCTCTCTCTCTCTCTCTCTCTCTCTCTCTCTCTCTCTCTCTCTCTCTCTCTCTCTCTCTCTCTCTCTCTCTCTCTCTCTCTCTCTCTCTCTCTCTCTCTCTCTCTCTCTCTCTCTCTCTCTCTCTCTCTCTCTCTCTCTCTCTCTCTCTCTCTCTCTCTCTCTCTCTCTCTCTCTCTCTCTCTCTCTCTCTCTCTCTCTCTCTCTCTCTCTCTCTCTCTCTCTCTCTCTCTCTCTCTCTCTCTCTCTCTCTCTCTCTCTCTCTCTCTCTCTCTCTCTCTCTCTCTCTCTCTCTCTCTCTCTCTCTCTCTCAAATGAGACCTCACCGCTGCAGAATGCACCAATGACTGCCGCAAACTTTGTCAAACTTTCCGTCACTGCGTGTTCCTCCCAGAGGGACCGTGAACCAAGAATGAAGAAGAGAGCGAGAGAGAGGAGAAAGAAAGAGTGAGAAAAATATTTTTTAAAAGGTCTTGCAAGGTTAATCAAACAAGAATTAAGATAAAACAGCAGAGTCCGAGAGACAAAGAAAGAGCAAGAGAGTCTAACCACTGTCACGTCTTCTGCTCTGCCAGCTAAAGAAAAGGGAGGCACGCCCAATGCAACAAACCTCTTATTAGCTACATTCAAAACCTCAAAATACATTTCCCTTTTGGTCTTATGTTGCGTTTCTTTTAGAGTTGAAATAAATACAGTTTTGACTCTCTGAAAGAGAATAGGCCAAGCGGAGGTTGGTGTGCTGCATGCCTACATTGTCCTACAACCATCTATGCTCCTAAATAGTGTGCTGTGTGACCTAGAATTTTGATTAGCACCAATGCACCTAATACACGAACAGCAAAAGTCAACATTAGTGTTTTGCGTCCGGTATGGCTGATGTTACATTTGTATCATACACGTGTTAAACTAACTTTTTAAAGTTGGGAGCACCAGTGCTACAAATTAAAGAGTCATGTTAGTTGTATAAAATCGTAGAAATAGTCTTTCATTCCAGCACTCAAAAACCGTCCAAAACAATGAGAAAAAGGCAGTGTCTCGCCGCAGTGTCAATGGTCAACTAACTTATTCGACTCATCACAGTGATAAATGTGACCCCAGGCAAGAGGCAAGACCCCAAACTATCTGCAGGGCTGACACTCATTTGACAAGTTCATCATGTGGTTGTGCTGACTGAACTACAATGGTGAAGTCTAACACACTCTAGGCCCATATGCCAACTCAGGATAATATTGTTCAGGTAGCTTTGACCTAAAAAAAAAAAAGAATGTCATCACTTCTCTATTTCCTCAGGGTGGATGCAAGCCTCATTTGTCATAATTTTATCCTCTGTGGACATGTGACATTTCTGAAACTATCTGAATAATGTATTGCAAAAAACATAAAAGAGGAGACCTACCCTTTAAATCGTGTATTCTAACTTATTTGAACTGTAATAAAAATGGTAGTCACATACATTTATGCACCGCTCACAAAATAGCTCTCACCTTACAATGTAACCAAATGAATAATGCATATATGTAGACTGTTGACTAAGTCATAAAAAAATGTTATTCATTGGCTAATCTAGATTTACCTGAATCGGGGGGAGTCTTTGAGACACTCTTCAAAGTCCAGTTTGACAGTCATCCTTCAGTTGGTTTGATACAAATTACACCAACAACGCAAACGCAACTATTTCTATTGGTATTGAATGACATGGGACAGTGGGTGCGGAAATAAAATATAGGTTATATAGCCATATGTAAGATATAATATCTTACATATTAAAAGTATATTGCATTGTTTGTAGGTTTTCCCATAAATAACCTGTGTTCTCTTGAATTATATTCTTCTCGACATCAAATCATGACATTAGGTGTCAGTGAATCACTCGAATCGCGCCTCTCTTATTGGACTAATATGTTATTACTGAATCGATTAGAACAATTTAAATAATCAAATAACTGCAAACGATTAGTTCATGAAAAACACGTTTCTCCACTTCGCTCATGTTAGCTCCTTTTTCTCTGTACTTTCATGTGCCCTTGCGTCACGAAAATTACGAAAAAATGCCCCAAAAATGTATCGCAAGGGTTGATCATTCCACGGTGAATAATCCAACATCAATAAAAACACATGTACCGCTGTTGCAAATAAGATTTAACAATCAATGGAATTTCCACTCGAAGCCCCCTAGGGTGGCGAGGGTGACACTGTAACGATACAATCCTTTTCTATCTCTCTCACCCTGCCGGTCCACCCACTCACACTATTTCCGGGTATGCAAGTGCATGAACCAACACAGATTGTTTAATATATTGACAAGATATTCGAGTGACCGCGCTAACGTTGGAAATACATGTCCTTAAAGATGGAAGGCATGGGGGAGGAGGCCAGATCAGGTGGGACGATTCTAGCCAATTAAGAGGGCAGATACACAAACAACAAACCATAGAGCTAGATAGAGGACTGATCTTTGTATCTGTGCCACTACAGCGTCAGTGATAACATGGGCAGCGCCATTGAGGCTCCATCTACATTTTAAGGTAGTCAATGTTCTTCTTCTGCATTGGCTGATTGCTACCAACTGATAGGGATCCCCACTCAGTTGACTACTTCATAATGGTGGAAGCCTTCAATGGGAAAGTGTATGCCAAAAGTACCAGTCAAAAGTTTGGACACACCTACTCATTCAAGGGTAAATCAAATAAATCAATACATCAAAATAAATGTTCAATTTTAGATTCTTAAAAGTATTCACCTTTTGCCATGATGACAGCTTTGCACACTCTTGGCATTCTCTCAACCAGCTTCACTTGGAATGCGTTTCCAACCATCTTGAAGGAGATCCCACATATGCTGAGCACTTGTTGGCTGCTTTTCCTTCACTCTGTGGTCCAACTCATCTCAAACCATCTCAGTTGGGTTGAGGTTGGGTGATTGTGGAGGCCAGGTCATCTGATGCAGCACTCCATAACTCTCCTTCTTGGTCAAATAGTCCTTATACAGCCTGGAGGTGTGTTGGGTCATTGTCCTGTTGAAAAACAAATGATAGTCCCACTAAGCGCAAACCAGATGGGAGGGCGTATAGCTGCAGAATGCTGTGGTAGCCATGCTGGTTAAGTGTGCCTTGAATTCAAAATAAATCACTGACAGTGTCACCAGCAAAGCACCCCAACACCATCAGTAACTCTAATGAACTTATCCTCTGCAGCAGAGGTAACTCTGGGTCTTCCTTTCCTGTGCGGTCCTCATGAGAACCAGTTTCATCATTCCTCTTGATGGATTTTGCGACTGCACAAGTTCTTGACATTTTTCGTATTGACTAACATCCATATCTTAAAGTAATGATGGACTGGCATTTCTCTTTTCTTATTTGAGCTGTTCTTACCATAATATGGAGTTGGTCTTTTACCAAATAGGGCTATCTTCTGTATACCACCCCTACCTTGTCAAAACACAACTGATTGGCTCAAATGCAAAAAAAATGGAAAGTGGAAAGAAATTCCACAAATTAACTTTTAACAAGGCACACCTGTTTATTAATATGCATTCCAGGTGACTACCTCATGAAGCTGGTTGAGAGAATGCCAAGAGTGTGCAAAGCTGTCATCAAGGCAAAGTGGGGCTACTTTGAAGATTCTCAAATATAAAATATATTTTTACTTGTTTAACACTTTTTTGGTTACTACATGATTACTACATTGTGTTATTTCATAGTTTTGATGTCTTCACTATTATTCTACAATGTAGAAAATAGTAAGAATAAAGAAAAACCCTGGAATGAGTAGGTGTGTCCAAACTTTTGACTGGTACTGTAAATATTCCTCAGATTTTGGGCAGAGTAAAACCTCTCGCTTCGCCTCTTCCTCTCTGACTAACAGCAAAAAGATGGTGGGCAGTGATGTGGTGGTAAGGAAATGGTTAACATGAAGGGGGTATGATTCTATGAGGGATAGATTGCACCTGGGATAAGTGGAATATTCATTTATTCTGAGAGGTAGTTATTATAACAATGGTTGCATAAATGTGGAATTTTTTTGTAGGCGGGCAATTCCATGGTAACAGAATTAAGCTGAGACTTGAAAAGTATTCCAAACAAAACCATCAAATGCAAAGTGAAACAAACCATACAACTCCATGTATAAGGACTACTTTTAACAATTTCCACACAAAATGTTACAAAAACACATTTACCTGAAGAACAGTGCAGAAGTAATGTTTGGTAGAGTGATGGTAAAATCTCCCTCAGTTTTTTGTGACCATGTTTTCCAAAAACTCTGTTAAAGATCTACCCCAAATTAAGATTCAAAGATGTCTGCAGCAAGAATGGGGTGTCAGCTAAAATATGACAACTTGAGTTAAAAAAAATGTATTTTGGTTATTGAACTACAGTAGGCCTAAGTAAAGTGGATTAACACTCTGTAACAGAATGATGGTAACAGAATGACATCATGGGTCCCTGATCTGCATTATAAAGACATGCATAATTATGAACATCCTTCCCTTAATGGTGATGTATCCTGAATAAATACACATAGGTAGAAAAATGTACTATCCTCCTTTGCTTGTATGGGTATTATTCTACAGACTGGCTATTATTCTAATGAGCTCCGCCCCAAACAAGACCAAATTTGGATGGCCCGGACCGGACCAAATTTGTATCAATCACAGTATAGCACAGAAGAGCACAGTACAGTACAGTAGAATATAGTACAATACAACACAGTAGAGTAGAGTTCAGTACAGTAGTGTATAGTTCAGTACTGTACTGTACCATAGAGTATAGTTCAGCACTGTACTGAACTGTACAATACAGTAAATTATACTGTACTAGATTCTAGGCCTACTGTGCAGTACCTTATTGTATTTTACTGACCTATTCTCTCTACTCTACTTTACTGTACTATACTGTCCAAACTTGTGAAACGGTCGTCTATGATTGGTTCCGATTTGGACTGACCAAATTTCAATTACTTTTCAACATCCATGGACATTTACATTTTAAAAATGTATTTAACCTTTATTTAACTAGGCAAGTCAGTTAAGAAAAAAATCGTATTTACAATGATGGCCTACCCCAGCCAAACCCAGACAATGCTGGGCCAATTGTACGCCTCCTTATGGGACTCCCAATCACAGCCGGATGTGATACAGCCTGGATTCAAACCAGGGACTGTAGTGATGCCACCTGCACTGAGATGCAGTGCCTTAGACCACTGCACCACTCAGTCAGTGCTCAGTTGGTGAGAGGGCTAGTTACAGTAAATGGAAGAGAGGGGACTTATGGGTAGGTGTTAGTAAGAGCCAGGAGAGGTGACATTAACGAGAGAGAGAGAGAGTTTATTATCTACTTCACTTGCTTTGGCAATGTTCACATATGTTTCCCATGACAATAAAGCCCTTGAATTGAATTGAGAGAGAGAAAGAGAAGAGGGAAGAGACACACAGAGAGAGAGAGAGAGAGAGAGAGAGAGAGAGAGAGAGAGAGAGAGAGAGAGAGAGAGGGGGGGAGGGGTTGTACAGATGGTTTTCACACTCTTGCTTCAACAAGGGCTTCTGAGTGGCGCAGCAGTCTAAGGCACAGCATCTCAGTGCTAGAGGTGTTACTACAGACACCCTGGTTGGAATCCAAGCTGTATCACAACAGGGTGTGATTGGCAGTCCCATAGGGTGTTGCACAATTGGACCAGTTTGGCCCGGGGTAGGCAGTCATTGTAAATAAGAATTTGCTTTTAACTGAATTGACTGGTTAAATGAAGGTTAAATGAAATGAAAAAATTAAAAAACGTGAAAGAGAAAGAAAACAGTTATGAGCTGAACATAACAGTACGCCAGTGGAAGGGAGGACAGTAGCAGGTGACCCAACGGTGGTTTGTGACAACGATGAATTCCCTTTGTAGCCAATTCTGTTACAGATTTTTTGGTAATTCGGTTAATGGTTTGGTAACAGAATGACGCATTTGAATCATTTAATAAATCATAAACCAAATAATATATCAGTATAAACACAATAACTAATTGGTAGGTCTAACATTACTCGTTACTCTTGTGAACTTTTATTATCCTCTCTCCTCATGATGGAGCGACATTTGAAAATATCTTAAAGATATGTGGGTTTTTGGAAACAGAATGACAAAACACGAGGCAATATTTCTTAAACTTACAAAAGGCAAATCATTTCTGCAAAACTAAATATAACTGTTGATATTAGTTGGATACCACGTCATTTCAATGTGGACATGTGTGTAATATTTGGTAGACATTGACCAATGAGATGTCAACCTATATTGGCTCACTCAAAATGTCAGACAGAAGTTTGTTGAATTCCCAATGTGTTATCACAATGATCTCAACCATGTAAAAGCACAACCAAACTTCCTACGGGAATACAACTTCAGATATGTTATTTATTTATAAAACAGATTAACGTGCTATCACTGTGCTTAGCAGAACCAAATTGACAGTTTCATAATTTAGCACACACTCTTAGCCAGAGCAATTTACAGGAGATCGACCTGGATAACAGTTGAGATTACAATAAAGTACATGGTACATAGTGGAAAAATAATTACAATTTAGCATTAACACCAGAGTGATAGATGTGCAGATGATGATGTGCATGTAGAGATACTGGGGTTCAAAAGAGCAATAAATAAATAAATAACAATATGGGGGATGAGGTAGTTGGGTGTGTTATTTACAGATGGGCTGTGTACAGGTACAGTGATCGGTAAGCTGCTCTGACAGCTGATGCTTAAAGTTAGAGAGGGAGATATAGACTCCAGCTTCAGTGATTGTTGCTATTCGTTCCAGTCATTGGCAGCAGAGAACTGGAAGGAAAGGCAACCAAAGGAGGTGTTGGCTTTGGGGATGACCAGTGAAATATACCTGCTGGAGCGTGTGCTTTGGGTGGGTGTTGCTATGGGGACCAGTGAGCTGAGATAAGGTGGGGCTTTACCTAGCAGAGTCTTATAGATGACCTGGAGCCAGTGGGTTTGGCGACGAATATGTAGCGAGGGCCAGCCAACGAGAGCATACAGGTCGCAGTGGTGGGTAGTATATGGGGCTTTGGTGACAAAACGGATGGCACTATGATAGACTACATCAAATTTGCTGACTAGAGTGTTGGAGGCTATTTTGTAAATGACATTGCCAAAGTCAAGGATCGGTAGGATAGTCAGTTTTACGAGGGTATGTTTGGCAGCATGAGTGAAGGAGGCTGAGAATGTTACATTAGTTTGTAAGATAGCCTTAAGTTTAGGCTATTTAGTGTATTACAAAAGTAATATTGACTTGTGTTTGGTTAACAACACAACCAATGATCAACATTTAAAGGAGATGTAGAATATCTCCTGCTTGGATAGTTTCCTCTGAGCCCCTGGCTTAATGTTAACTTTTATTTTTGGTTTAGTTAATCATTAACTTGAAGATTACATTTGAAATCAACCAAAGTTTGAAACCCTAGGACCAAGTGTATTGTCTATTGTTATTTGAACCCTGAGTTGAAATGAAACAATGGCTGTTGATGACTTTGCAAATGCTATGTAGCATAGTTACATTTGCTCTATAAAACCTACTTTTTGGAATGATGACGAATGCAACAGTGAACGTATTTAGCTTTTAAGAGATCTCTAAATAATCATTCTCATGATAGCACATTGGTAGTAGCCAGTGACAAATATCAAAGCTAAGCTTGGTTAAAGCCCTAAATTGAACCAATTGAATAGATGTAGATAGATCAACTCTCCAGTAGGAGGTGCTGCCCAGCCTATAGTTCTTTTCTGATACTGGATATAACGCTGAAGATCTGACGTGGTTTCAAAGGTAGAAATTCCACATACTTTATACAATATTTGTCTATGTTGAAAATTCGCTCATATGATGACATAATCCTGTGGTTGAAGTTACACCCTCAAAACAACAGTTGATTTTTTTTTTCAAATCAAATGTATTTTACAGGTAGACTCCACATCACAAAATGTTGACAAATGACATTGAAACAACATTGATTCAAACAGTTTGTGCTCAGTGTGAGGGGTCTTTACTTCAACATTATTGTGTTTTGAATGTATTTCTAATACCTTTTAAGACTTTTTCTGCTAGATGTTTTCTAGGACATTTTCTCCATCTGTTTGACCAGAAATCAAAGCCTTTACTTATTCCATATTTTTATGATGGAAAATGGTTTAAAAAATGTATATATGCCTAAAACACCCAAAATAAGAAAATCTCCATAAAAAGATGTCAGTTGAAGCTAGTGATATCACTTTTTGCAGTGGATGCTCTCAATCCACCGTGTCTGCCTATGTCGAACTTCTGCATGTGCGATAAAAGGTGACAGGGCCAAAGCGGTGTTTGTTAGAGCATGAGACATCCCGAAAATCTGTTTGTTTTTTTACAAAATCGTCTGTAGCTTCCGAACGGTTTGGTCTACAATTATGACACATCTATGGAAAGATGAGACTCTCATGAACACGATGGTGTTCTTTCTCCGTGTTTTCTCTATGACCTCTACAAGTTCCAGGAGACTCGTCTGAAGTCAGTAGAGCTGATCTGCCAACTCCTGTCTGTAGCATCTGAACTGTTTGGACTACACACTAATATGATATGTGGCAAAAGGTCTGTGTGAAGGTGAGACTTCCATGTTTTGCTCTCGGACGCCCACGGGCCTCACAAGACTCGCATGAAGGTCCCTTATACACGTTGAAACAGTGAATGGAAGCATAGAGTACCAGTCAAAAGTTTGGACACACCTACTCCTTCAAGGAGTTTTCTATATTTTTTTTATTATTTTCTACACTATTTTCTACATTGTAGAATAATAGTGAAGACATAAAAAATAACACATATGGAATCACTTAGTAACCAGAAAAAGTGTTAAACAAATCAATGACAGCTTTGCACACTCTTGGCATTCTCTCAACCTGCTTCACTTGGAATGCTTTTCTAACAGCCTTGAAGGAGATCCCACATATGCTGAGCACTTGTTGAGGCCTTTTCCTTCACTCTGCGGTCCAACTCATTCCAAAACATCTCAATTAGGTTGAGATCAGATGATTGTGGAGGCCAGGTCATCTGATGCTGCTCTCCATCACTCTCCTTCTTGGTCAAATAGCCTTTAAACAGCCTGGAGGTGTGTTGGGTCATTGTCCTGTTGAAAAACAAATGATAGTCCCACTAAGAGCAAACCAGATGGGATGGCGTATCACTGCAGAATGCTGTGGTAGCCATGCTGGTTAAGTTTGCCTTGAAATCTAAATAAATAATTGACAGTGACACCAGCAAAGCACCCCCACAACATCACACCTCCTCCATGCTTCACGGTGGGAACAACACATGCGGAGATCATCCGTTCACCTACTCTGCATCTCACAAAGACATGGCGGTTGGAATCAAAAATCTCAAATTTGTAATCATCAGACCAAAGGACAGATTTCCACCGGTCTAATGTCCATTGCTTGTGTTTCTTGGCCTAAGTTTCTTCTTCTTATTGGTGTCCTTTAGTAATGGTTGCTTTGCAGCAATTCAACAATGAAGGCCTGATTCACACAGTCTCCTCTGAACAGTTGATGTTGAGATGTGTCTGTTATATGAATTCTGTGAAGCATTTATTTGGGCTGCAATTTCTGAGGCTGGTAACTCTAATGAACTTATTATGAACTTATGCAGCAGAGGTAACTCTGGGTCTTCCTTTCCTGTGGTGGTCCTCATGAGTGGCAGTTACTCCCTCCATCCCATATGAATCCCATATGAATCCCATATAAATCCCATATGAATCCCATATGAATCCCATATAAATTGGGACACACACACACACACACACACACACACACACACACGCACACACATTTCAAAACAGAACATATTCTTGAGCAACACGAAAATAGCTCTACCTCAACATTATCACAACATACAGTGCTATGCAACCAGAGAGGTCTGATTGCCACAGTAGCTAGTCAGCTAGTCAGATCATCACAGTGGCTGATGGTCTATTCTAGCCCCATCATTTTTGTCTCTCTGGCACAACACATGTGTATGTTTGTACATGTACAGAGAGACAGTTAAATATGCACACACACACACACACACACACACACACACACACACACACACACACACACACACACACACACACACACACACACACACACACACACACACACACACACACACACACACACACACAGACACACATGTATATACATTGTCAATAACTCCACAACAGCACCATCAGAAATGCTTGTAGGATCAAATGACAAGTGAAAGTCAGTCACTGCCTGACCTGACTACGCATGGCTCTCCCTTGTGACCAGAATAAGTCCTTACATTAGGCCTACTTGCACTGTCTGATCTGCTCCGAGTGTCAAATCTGAACCCAATCTAAAGTGTTTAAAAGAGATTTATTTTGCGTAGGTAATCTATCTTCAGTCTGTTGGCTACATTAGTTGACTACATGTGCGTAATGGCGCGAGGGTAAACCCTTTTGGACCTGTATAGCCTAGCCTATGTTTTTATTTATTTGTATGTTACTGTTCTATATGGATGGGTTTTAGAGAGTGATGTGAAGGGTTAACAAATTGAAAACAGATGAAACAAACATTTTTCATGTCGGGCGTCATCATGCAATGGGCGTGATGTAGCCGTTAAAGGTCTGTTCCTGAGTTACTATGAAAATAAACTCACATCAGACAGCTCTGATCAAATAATACTAATCGACATCTATTTGTTTCAGCGTATAGAATATAATTTCATAAATCTAGAATGGTGAATTGTTTCTCTCTCGTCTATGTTGGTTTATTTGTGTGGGTTATTTGATTTACCATTCTATGGTATGTGTGGTCCTCTGGTCCTTGCCTTAGCTGGCAATCTGGGTTTCAAAAATCTGTCATCATTCCAAAGCGCCGCGTCTTCATGGAACGACAGGCACGAGCGCAATAATGCCAAAGGGGGGTGTGCGTATGGCAAGCAGAGAGCGGAGCAGAGAGAGAGAGATTTAGAGCGAGAGGCAGATGTCTTTCTCCACTCCAGAAGAGAATACCGCAGCAATGGATAAATAATAACGACGTAGTAAAACTCATTGACAGCTTGATAAGATCTCATTTCTGACTTCCGCTAAAGACACAAAATAGCCCGACGCATTGATGTAGGAAGATCCAGGTAATATCGGTCTCAAATCGCGTAAACGCGAGGCGCATAATCATCGTTTTCATAATGCGGGCGTGAGTAACATACTGTAAACGGAGGGAGGAATAAGGGAGGTTAGCAGAGGGCCAGTGGTAATCGGCTCACCACTATACGAGCTATAGTCCTCTCCGCCAGACCAAAAGCGGGCGAAAGCGGGCCGAGACAGCAGTATGTCGAACCGAAAACATCGGGACAGCCAAGAGATATGCGCCCGCAAGGTCCGGGAGTTGGCCCAGGCTGTAGTAAACAAACACTGCTTCGAGTGCAGTCAACCGGGGGTGACTTACATCGATATCACCGTGGGCTGCTTCGTGTGCACGTCGTGCTCTGGAATGCTGTAAGTAGGTGGATACACAAGGGACATATATATTTGGATAGCTTCTATAACATGCATATTGCGCACATGAGGCTATTATATATGCCTAGAAATAAAATAAGCCCATTGCATGCAAATTATTAACCAATAATAATGTCCAGTATGCTGCATCTGCAGAGCATATTTGAAGATGCTGTTATATTTGAGCATTGAGAAGGAACTGAATCGTGAAACTGTAGCCTAACGTGGCCTATGCGCCCTGTATTCATTTACGAGGTCGCCCCTTGGTGTGTTAACTTCCTATGGCTACAGTTAATTGTACTACTACTACTTTAACATTTTCAGGCGTGCCCATTTACCGCGCCGTGTTACGTTTCCTTTCGTCGTGGCCCAGGTTTGGTGTCTCTTTCTGGTTCATGTAACATTCTGCATGCAGACCGTTGCCAGCTCAGGTCCTCAACACATGATAGGCTATGCCTGTAGCATGTCGCAAGGTTCAGTAATTTGCAGTGGCCAGATTTCAGCACAGGTTTAGACTCTTGTCACGAGCACAGAAGAATAGTCTAAACTTTAAACCCTTTGCACACTGAATGAGCAAACTATTATGTCATGTGTTGTATGCCTAACCTCTACACTGGATACATTTGCACTATGACGATTTTCGCATTTTCTCACAGTCACCTGTCATGGCATCCATTTCTCGAACACTTTAAATCCCCCTTACATCCCATTCCTCTTCAATTCTCTATCATGAGTGATCCTCTTCAGTGATTTATGTGATTATAGGCAGAGCAAATGTGGAGTGCCCACTTTTACACATCTTGCATCTCTCATTTATTGTTTTTTCTTCTTTTTTCCAATCTCTCTGCCTCAGGAGAGGACTCAACCCTCCCCACAGAGTCAAGTCTATCTCCATGACAACCTTCTCCCAACAGGAAGTGGAGTTTCTGCAAAACCATGGCAACGAGGTGAGTGACAAATGGGCTGCATCCATTATTGACAGTCAGGTGGGCTTGTAGGCGGGACCTAACAGTATTCCAACTATATTTCACCTTCCTCATTACAATTCTGGGGGTAATTTTCTGTGCCCCGGCTGGATACAATATTTTGGAATTGTAACATTCAGTATTTTATACATTTTTGATGTTCCAGGATAGAGCAAATAAATAGAGCAAGAATCGATTATATACCATAGGTATTATAAATAGATATCATAAATGATACATGTACATCCTTTTACCGGGGCCATCCTGAGAGGGATTGAGGCGACGTGAGGTAGATTTATCCATCTCCCATAATAGTTTTTTTATGTGAACTAGACAATATTGAATCTTCTCTATTTTCTTATCCCTCTTTTTGAGATAAAAGGGGATGCTTGATGCCCCCCTCCTTTATCAGTCAGACCAGATAATGACACTGTTTTGGTGGTTGCAGACGGTTTCTGGAGGAATGTAGCTGCTCTGCCCAATTTGTGCAGTGAACAGAACGCAACATCACAGTTACACCCAAACCACCTCGTGTGTGTGTGTGTGTGTGTGTGTGTGTGTGTGTGTGTGTGTGTGTGTGTGTGTGTGTGTGTGTGTGTGTGTGTGTGTGTGTGTGTGTGTGTGTGTCTAATGCATTGCTTATGCCCAATAATTGAATTTTTGTGTGTACATGTGTGAGTGTATGCATGAGTGTCTGATTCATTGCTCTAACGCAGATATGAGGTAGAAAAGTCTGGATATTTCAGTCAGATTTAGTCATGATTAATCATCTTGGTGATTCATTTTCATGTCAGTGAGATGCAGTACTGTGACTAAAACATGTAATTAATGTGTGGGAAGGCATGTTTATTGTTTATGTTCTGTATCATTGTGTGTGTGTGTGTGTGCGTGTGTGTGTGCGTGTGTGTGTGTGTGCGTGTGTGTGTGTAGGTGGGGAGGAGGACCTGGCTGTGTGCCTTTGATCCAAAGACAGAAGGTTGTTTCGACACAAGGGACTCCCAGAAACTGAAGGAGTTCCTCCAGGACAAATACCAGAAGAAGAAATGGTGAGGAAATCAATAAATATGAAATATTATCATCATGTATTCAGAAAGATATCCATATGTCAGATGTACCACCTTCTCTGAACTAATCTGATCAAAGCTCTATAGTAACTCATTTGTAATTGCACATTGACGAGAATTTGTGGAATTTTTAGGACAGTGCATTTACTTACCTTGAGAAAAGTTTTATTTTTTAGTTCAGTTTAGTTTCATTGAGATAGAATCTCTTCCTCAAACGTAGTCACAGCAACATGTAACTATTTCCAGGCATTTTTCGAAGAACAAGAACAGGAGGGAGGTAGAGGGACCTTGGAGCCCGCCTGGGGTACAGGCCTTACCCATCTCTCACGGCCCCACACCCGCCCAAGCCCAGTCCCACGCCATGCCCCCCTCGGCCAGACTGTTACGCACACTGGTGAGATTCATAACACCTCAGAGAGATTGAGGAAATGAGAGAGAGAGAGGCAGAGCTGTATTTCCTGTCAGTAAAACTGCATTGAATCGAAATAAATCAGAGAAGGTGAAGAAAGAGAGAGAGCGTGAGATAGAGAAGGGGAGGGAGAGTGATAGATAGAGAGAAAGAGGAAAAGAGATAGGCAGAGAGAGGTGTTACTGTGGACAAGAGTAATAGAGGTAGAGAGAGGTGAATACTGTGAGGTCCTACGACACAGAGAGAACCCACTCCAGGTCGTCTCCATATCAAAGATAAGGTGATTAATAATAGATGAAGGGTTATATGAGGATATGTAACACAGAGGGGAAATACACCCACCCAGTGTGTGGTGACTGTCTTGTTCCCTCCCTGTCTAGCCTCTCCTCCAGTCCCAGCTCTCGTCCTGGGGGGACAGAGTCCCCGCCATCTCCCCTGCGGACATGAGGGCTGACGTGTTCACTGCCCGTGCTCCCTCGCGCTCCCAGAGCTTCAGAGACCCCCCTATGAAAGGTAGAACTGTTCACCATCTTTTTTTTGGTACTATGAATAATGGCACCTGAGGAAACATGATTTGACCCTGTTTTTTCTTTCTCTCTCCACTTCTCTCTATTGTTATGTCTGTCTCTCTATCTTTCTCACTCTCTCTCTCTGTTATTCTCCCCGTCTCCTTCTCTCTGTCTCTGTCCTCTCTTTCCTTGTCTCATCTCTCTCTCTCTCCCTCTCTCTCTCTCCCCCTCTCTCTCTCTCTCTCTCTCTCTCTCTCTCTCTCTCTCTCTCAGACTCTCTACTGGGTGGTATAGAAAGACAACGTCCAGGCTCTCTTTCCTCGGCTATGGGAAATCATAGCCATGCCCCCTCCTTCCCTGCCCTCCCTCGACCCTCAGGTACAGACCACACTGACCTCTTGTCTGATTGGTTGTCTTATGAAATATACTCCTGGTGTCTTCTTCTACCTACATATCTCTCATTTTCTTCCCCATCTCTGGTCCCTCTTTTTCTTTCTCTTTTTCCTTCTCTCTCTTCACGTTTACCTCCTTAGCCAGTAGCACTTTCAAAAACAACTTCACTTTAGGTAAGGCACTAACCTGTACTGTATTTGAAAGTGTGCTGAATGGTTATTCAGCGGAATAGAATAGAAAATAATAGAATCGATTTGGTGGTTGTGCATACTGCATAATTCCCTGTAAAACTGTAGTAAATGTGTATCTCAAGCCTGGCCAGGTCAAGGAGAGACACACTGCACCCTGAGAGGGAGGGAGGGAGGGAGGGAGGGAGGAGGGAGGGAGGGAGGGAGGGAGGGAGGGAGGGAGGGAGGGAGGGGAGGGGGGGAGAGAGAGAGAGAGAGAAAGATAACACATTTAAAACTATTTTTAGAGAGTAGCCAATGCTCCTTTCAACGGGGGCCCAATGGTATTCCACCATGCTGTGGTGCAGTAGTGTAGTGAGCTATATGGGTCACAGTTCTAATCATGCACATTGACATTCCAAATAAGTATGCTATGAAGAAGTGTATGATAAAGTAGGCTATGATTCAGTCCAAAACCTGCTGGCTGCTAATACATGTAGCATGCTAAATGTTTATGCAAAGCTAGTATTGTCCCAATAAGGAATTATGAGGTTATATTTGCCATATTGGACTGTTGAGGCTATTGCCTGGTCAGGTCATATGGTCAGAAAAACAAATGCATGGGCTGTGTCTGAAATGGCACTCTATTACCTATATAGTTCACTTCTTTGGCCCTGGTCAAATGTAGTACACTATAGAGGGAATAGGGAGCCATTTCGGACTCACCCCCAGCCTTCCTTATATCGGCCATCTTTTTGTTGGCTCTCCCAGGTCGTACAGTGGCCTCCTCGGGGGGCTCAGCTCCCTTCAGGGCCTTCCCTAAGTCTCTGAGTGTGGACTTTGGAGGGCTCAGCCAACAGTACAGTCGCAGTGCCCTCAGCGTCGCCCCCCCAGCCCCTGGCCCCAACACACACACAGACCACCAGGACCGCTACGCTGCCCTGTCCCAACTGAACAGTGTCTTCCCTGACACATCACCCGGACCTGCAACTGGACCAGGACTTACAGGTAAGGGTACAAGCAGTGAGTGGGTGTGTGTGTGTGTGTGTGTGTGTGTGTGTGTGTGTGTGTGTGTGTGTGTGTGTGTGTGTGTGTGTGTGTGTGTGTGTGTGTATGTGTGTGTGTGCGCGTGTGCGCATGCACGCGTGTGTGTGCGCGTGTGTGTGTGTGTGTGTGTGTGTGTGCGCGTGTACGCGTGTGTGTGTGCGAGTGTGTGCGTGTGTGTGTGTGTGCATGTGTGTGTGTGTGTGTGTGTGTGTGTGTGTGTGTGTGTGTGTTTGTGTGTGTGTGTGTGTGTGTGTGTGTGTGTGTGTGTGTGTGAGAGACAGAGATAAAGGTTGTTGTCAACTACATTGCATAACACTTATTATTCCCATTGTGCTTTCAGCTCTGAATGCTACACCGCTGGGTTGTAGCAGAATGACTGGAAATATGTTCCAGTGTTGATTTAGCAATGCTACTAAATGTTAACATAACTAATGCTAACATAAATGTGCAGGAACAATGCTTTGGGTGTGTTTAAACATATATTGTTTTATTCCCATGATTCAATACATACTACTTCTCCCCCAGGCAATCATATAGGTATTGTTTTTCTGTGTCATAGTTTAATTTGATGAATATAGCGTTGAACTCTAGAGCAGTTTTTTTTTTACACTTTTACACTCAATACAGTTACACCTTGACAACTCAAGCTCTCAGAGTGGAAACTTTGCATCCTATGTCTAAGTGATTTAAAGTACTCTTACCAGCTAATTACACTTGATCTCTCGGATTCAGCTAAAGCCCTGTGCTTATGGTCTGTCTATTGTTTTAATGTCTGTTGTTAGCACCCCCCGGTGGACTACGCCAGTATAACACGCTCTTTGCGAAGCGCCTGTCCTCCAGTTCTACTCCTGCCAGGTAATGAATGCAATGTCAAGCAAATACACTTAACGTTCATATTAAGTTAACTGATTATGTGTCAACTCTGTACACGTGCATTGCAAATGTGCCGGTCCCAATACAAAAATATTATTAAAGATGATTTATTTGCTCACCCTTGGTTTAGTAATTCATGACAGTCCTACACCAGAGCTGGAGACAACTGCAATAGTAAATGGATTGTTTTTTTAAATTTTTTTATGTTCATATATGTAGTAATACAATAATACAATAATTCATACCCTTTGACTTAATCCACATTTTGTTACAGCCTGAATTTAAAATGGATAAAATATATATGTTTTCTCAACCATCTACACACAATACGCCACAAGAAAAAAGTGAAAACTTTTTTTTTTTTACAAATTTTTGCAAATGCATTGAAAAGGAAATAGAGAAATATCTCATTGACGTAAGTATTCATCACCCCTGAGTCAATAAATGTTTGGCAGTGATTACAGCTGTGAGTCTTTCTAGATAAGTCTTGAAGAGCTTTTTTAAATTCTTCAAGCTCTGTCTAGTTGGTTGTTGATCACTGCTAGACAGCCATTTTCAAGTCTTGCCGTAGATTTTCAAGCCTGTTTAAGTCAGAACTGTAACAAACTCTGTATCTGTTTTAAAGTCACCATTGGCCTCATGGTGAAATCCCTGAGCAGTTTCCTTTCTCTCCAGCAACTGAGTTAGGAAGTACTCCTGTATCTTTGTGTTGACTGGGTGTATTGATACACCATCTGAAGTGTAATTAATAACTTCACCATGCTCAAAGGGATATTCAGTGTCTGCTTTTTTTCAATATTATTTTTTACCCATCTACCAGTAGGTGCTGTTCTGTGCAAGGCATTGGATAACCTGGAACACTTATTGACTCAAGACATTTCAGCTTTTCATTTGTGATTAATTTGCAAAAATGTCTAAAAACATTATTCCACTTTGACATTATGGGGTATTGTGTGTAGGCCAGTGATACAACATCTCAATTCAATCCATTTTAAATTCAGGCTGTAACACAGACAACATTTTGAAAAAGTCAAGGGATGTGAATCCTTTCTGAAGGCCCTGTATATAGTTGGTCCTCCCTCATCCTCACCTTCCTTCCTTTGTCTCTTCTTTTCCTCCCTTCTTCAGCTCTCCAGGCGTGGATGCCGTGACGGGATCCCAAACATTTGCAAGTAGGCAGTGTTACAAAAAGATGAATTAATCACGCGGGTGTATATTTCTCATGAAAGATTTTAAAAGACATGACCAAATCCCTTAACCTCTTTGTCTCTCTCTCTCTCTCATCTCTCTCTCCCTGTCTCTTTGTCTCTCTCTCCCGTCTCTCTCTCTCCCTGTCTCTCTCTCTCTCTCTCTCTTTGTCTCTCTTCCTCTTTCTCTCTGTCTCTCTACCTCCATGTCTCAGATTTCCCTAACCCGTTCAGTTCCTGTTCCAGCTCTCAGCAGCAGCAGCAGCCTGCCCTCTCTCCCAGTAACCCCTTCCACAGCTCCACCCCAGGAGGTAAGATTCCCGCAGGGCTAGTGCAATCCAGCGTCCTTGGGGCGTCTCTACCCTAAACCTTAACCCTAACCCTAGTCTTAACCATACCCTAACCCTAATCTTAACCATAACCCTTACCTAACCCCAACAATTACCTTAACCTTTTTACATTTCAACTTCAATTGGGTAACATCAGAGTTGTGACGTCCCAAGGGGAAAAGGTCAAGAATGTTCCAGTAACAGTTTACATGAAGGTACTCTTTAACGTGTTAAACTGTATGTAAGTAGTTTATAGACCGTGTTCATGAGTTAGTACTGTAGTTTAGACATCATTAACAAGCGGTTATAATGGAGAATTGAGAATAACATCTGCTCCATATACAAGGCCCCTGGATTCGCGGTGCATTGGAGGACACAAGATGACACCCCAGTGTTGTGTTTCTTCCAGGTGACTCCAGTGGGTTTGTCACCTCTCCCACCTCAGTGTTTCCTCCGTCTGCCACCTTCCCAGCTCCCACTACCCAGAATGCATTTCCTCATGAGCATGCCAACAAACAGGAAACCAACGGCAAGTAGAAGTCAACAATCATTATATTCTATTCTTCTAAGCTCTGCTCTTTCCTATTCTATTCTGCCAACAGAATTGCGAGAATGTTCTCCAACGATCCAGTACAGGACCACACGAATATAGCACTTGCCGTTTTGCGTTCTGTATATACAAAGTACAGTACATGCTTTGCCAAGAAACACAAAAGTTAGCCAGTGCTGTGGTGTTTGATGGCTGCGCTACCACAGCAGCGTGCCATGTCACCGCACAGCTAATGATGATTACCAGCATCTTCCCTCCCCTGCATACACAACACCAACTCAGTCCCTAAATATAGAGTTACAACCCAGAAATGTTGAATTAGTGATATTGCCATGGTCTGTGGGGCGTTGCCCATTCTAGTAATTATATTTCTTTGTTTACTCCCCCTTTCATGTTGGGTGCTGGTTGATTTCAATGTGTGTTGAATTCCCATGTGGTTCTATACTAGTATAGTATTTATTGTATTAGTATTTGGTCTTAATGTGTCTCTGGCTTTGGGGGTGTTGTTGTGTTTGTAGGTTTTGCCTCTTTCCCTGCGCCGGACTCTCAGCCCAAAGTTCCTTGTCCAATGTCAGTGAACCCATTCACTGTGAGTACCACACTACAGCAACACAACCACAATGAGCATTGAGTGCACTTCAATAGGTTGAGCGGTGTTTGCTGGGGATTTGGATGGGAGCTGCTTAATTATCATGCTGAAGCTTAATTCAACAGGAATGAACGGTTCATTGGTGTTTGAGGGCTTATCTGGAGCAGTACATTTACAGTAGGAGCTCTCCTTCGCTCTCTCACTCTCCCTCACCATCTCCTTCGCTCTCTCCCTCTCCCTCACCATCTCCTTCTCTCTCACTCTCCCTCACCATCTCCTTCGCTCTCTCCCTCTCCCTCACCATCTCCTTCGCTCTCTCCCTCTCCCTCACCATCTCCTTCTCTCTCACTCTCCCTCACCATCTCCTTCGCTCTCTCCCTCTCCCTCACCATCTCCTTCGCTCTCTCACTCTCCCTCACCATCTCCTTCGCTCTCACTCTCCCTCACCATCTCCTTCGCTCTCTCACTCTCCCTCACCATCTCTTTCGCTCTCTCACTCTCCCTCACCAACTCCTTCACTCTCTCACTCTCCCTCACCATCTCCTTCTCTCTCACTCTCCCTCACCATCTCCTTCGCTCTCTCACTCTCCCTCACCATCTCCTTCGCTCTCTCCCTCTCCCTCACCATCTCCTTCGCTCTCTCACTCTCCCTCACCATCTCCTTCGCTCTCTCCCTCACCATCTCCTTCGCTCTCTCCCTCTCCCTCACCATCTCCTTCGCTCTCTCACTCTCCCTCACCATCTCCTTCACTCTCTCACTCTCCCTCACCATCTCCTTCGCTCTCTCACTCTCCCTCACCATCTCTTTCGCTCTCTCACTCTCCCTCACCATCTCCTTCGCTCTCTCACTCTCCCTCACCATCTCCTTCGCTCTCTCCCTCTCCCTCACCATCTCCTTCGCTCTCTCTCTCACTCTCCCTCACCATCTCCTTCGCTCTCTCACTCTCCCTCACCATCTCCTTCGCTCTCTCCCTCTCCCTCACCATCTCCTTCGCTCTCTCACTCTCCCTCACCATCTCCTTCGCTCTCTCACTCTCCCTCACCATCTCCTTCGCTCTCTCCCTCTCCCTCACCATCTCCTTCGCTCTCTCCCTCTCCCTCACCATCTCCTTCGCTCTCTCACTCTCCCTCACCATCTCCTTCGCTCTCTCACTCTCCCTCACCATCTCCTTCGCTCTCTCACTCTCCCTCACCATCTCTTTTGCTCTCTCACTCTCCCTCACCATCTCCTTCGCTCTCTCACTCTCCCTCACCATCTCCTTCGCTCTCTCCCTCTCCCTCACCATCTCCTTCGCTCTCTCACTCTCCCTCACCATCTCCTTCGCTCTCTCCCTCACCATCTCCTTCGCTCTCTCCCTCTCCCTCACCATCTCCTTCGCTCTCTCACTCTCCCTCACCATCTCCTTCTCTCTCACTCTCCCTCACCATCTCCTTCGCTCTCTCACTCTCCCTCACCATCTCTTTCGCTCTCTCACTCTCCCTCACCATCTCCTTCGCTCTCTCACTCTCCCTCACCATCTCCTTCGCTCTCTCCCTCTCCCTCACCATCTCCTTCGCTCTCTCACTCTCCCTCACCATCTCCTTCGCTCTCTCACTCTCCCTCACCATCTCCTTCGCTCTCTCCCTCACCATCTCCTTCGCTCTCTCACTCTCCCTCACCATCTCCTTCGCTCTCTCCCTCACCATAACCATCTCCTTCGCTCTCTCACTCTCCCTCACCATCTCTTTTGCTCTCTCACTCTCCCTCACCATCTCCTTCGCTCTCTCACTCTCCCAACCTCTTTCCCTCCTTCGCTCCCTCCCTCTCTCAGGGGAATGTTTACCCGAGTAGAGGAATGTCGCGAAACCCTTTCATCTGATCCCGGCGCCCCGGGCTACGACCGACATGGAGGGGTGGACTGAAGACCGGTGAACTTGAAGAGCTGCTGCCATTTCAATGCCCCTTCAGAGAGAGAGAGAGGGGGGGGGGCATTCATGCAGGCCCCTCTCCCCTCTACGTGTGTGTGTTCGTGCGTGCGCGTGTGGAGTATCTGTACTGTAACGTTTATCCATGGAATGTGTGCATGTGCGTGCCGGTGTGTTTGAGAGTGTGTGTGTGTGTGTGTGTTTACCACATACCATTTACCAAGGGTGTTTATATGGCAATAGAATCCACCTCAGGGATCTGTGCGTGTCATCACCAAGACGTACACACACACTTACACACTTTAGCTGGGTGTACACTACATGATTTTGGCCCTGATTTAGCTGTCCCAGACAAGATTTTGAGATCGGAGACAAACTGTCGTTGCCTACTCCTTTAATGTGAGTGGGTCAGAGATGCAATCTCAGGGCTACCGATCCCGTCTTTGATTTTTGTCGGCACAAGATCTACAATGCTCTTGGAAGTGTGAGATGTGCATCGACAAGTTCTGAGAATGGTGATCAGCAAGAGCCAATGAGAGCTCGCCAGAGAAGAAGCCAGTTGGATGATGACGTTGTTTCTCATCACCCAGAATGTGTCGACTCTCAAGCAGAAGACATGACTACTAGTATGCATTTGTACTTGCCTTTAACCAAAGCCAAAGTGTCAAATTGTTAAACAGCTCTGAAGTTCACAAGCAGTGTTATTCCATTCAAAATGTTGGCAAGATATTTCAACTCTGTATGGCAAGCGTGAATGTCTGACTGAAAACGTTTACGAGGCTGCTTTTGAGCCACAGCTCGTTCTCGTAACATTAACAATCCAATCACATCATCACGTCAATGTTTTGATGAGACAGCGGGGTGGTACCGAGAATCCTCACGACCAAGTGAAGAATCTCGGCTTGTGTCACACCCATTTGTGCTACGTTGGCAAGACTAAAAACTACAGGGGGAAAAAGGTTGTTTAATGTGAGAGGCTGAGCGATGTTAGGATTTGAAAAGTCGTGCAGTGTACACCCGACATTAGCTGTTTCTCCCATGTACTGCTTCTGTGCTACAGCAGCCCCATCAGCACGTCAAATCATCATATTTTGCTCACTTTTTGGATACACCTCTGATAAGGACATTGAAAAACTCCCCAAAGCTAGTCAGTCCAGTCAGTCAGTGTGTATCAAGTCACAGAATGGAGACATCCCTCTTCAAGGCTTTCGGAGATGAACAATATGACAAGCGCAAAGAAATTATGACAAGCGAGCATTATTTCTTTCTTAGTGACGGTTATGCCAGCCTTAACACAACATTCTCTTAACGCATGTAGATTGGAGAACATTCAGACAAGCCTGCCCCCCCCCCCTCCCCCCCATGTGCTGCGTGCATATCAGAGGAGGCTGGTGGGAGGAGCTATAGAAGGACTTGCTCATTGTAATGGCTGGATTGGTATCAATGGCTCGGAGTCAAACATGTGGTTTCTGTCACAATGAGCCCGTTCTCCTACAGCTCCTCCCACCAGTTTCCTCTGTTGTGTACGAATGTGGAAAACACATTTGTATTGTTTTTTTGAATGTTTTGTTGTTTTTTGTAAATCATTTGTGTTTCAGTCTCAGGCAGCATGCGCTGGGAGGGCTGCAAGAGGAGATGCTATTGAATGTAAAAGCTGTTTTCAAAACAACAACAGTGTGTTTCATCTCTCCCTGTAATGGACCAAATGTTTCTCGTTCTTTTGGGTGACAACATGGAGGTGAAATTCATTTTCTTTCTTCCTCTTTTTTTCAAGAGTTCCATCGAGAAAGTATTTGTAATGAGAAGTGTCCGTGTTCATAAATTCAAATAATATTGGTTGCTTCTTTAAACAGTGTCTAGTTCTTTATTCGTTGTGTGTGTGTCTCTCTCTCAATTTTTCCATTCAATTCCATTTGCTTTATTGGCATGACTTAATAATGTACATATTGCCAAAGCTGACTTTAGGCATTTAAAATATTAACATAATTAATAATAATAATCAATATTGTCAACGGGACAACAGTAACAACAATAACAAAAGGTCAAAATAACCCTACGTTTAACAATAACAATAAGCATAAAGGACACAAGTTGGTTGGTCTGTCAGACACTGTCCCTCATTCTATGGCAGGCAGCAACGTAGTGCGCTGCCAACCCACAGCTCTCTGCGTTCTCCCCCAACAGGACGGGTAGCCTATCCTCATCAGAGAGTTCTTTGAAACCTCGAATAAGGGTTTCAAATTTGTGGAAAATACACTCTAATTGTTTTATATTTTTGACATTTTGTCTGGAAATGCAGCTCTGTCTCGGGTTCTGCTGAGGTGCAATGGTTGCACAGCCTTTCCTCTACAGGGAGCCAGGTTTTCCTGTGTCTACCCTTCTCAATGGCAGGGCTGTGCTCACTGAGCCTGTACTTCGTCACGGTTTTTCTAAGGTTTTGATCAGTAACCATGGTCAAATAGTTAGTGTACTGTCGATTTAGGGCCAGATAGCACTGCATTTTGCATTTTGCTTGTGTTTGTGATTCTCAATTCTCAAGTCATGTAGTTTTGTTTTGACTGTGTTGGAATTTGTTTTATTCTGATTGATTGGATGTTCTCTTCCTGAGTCCTCAGTGTGTTAGTAGAACAGGTTTGTGAATTCAGCCCTAGGACCAGCTGGATGAAGGTACTCTTTTCTTTGCTCAGCTCTTGGCATTGCAGGGCTTGGTAAGGATATGAGAGGGGCTCACTGTATTTTAGATGTTTCCAAAACTGAATTGCTATTTTTGTTTGTTTTTATTAATACTAATTTATTTACTAATTCTGCCCTGCATGGATTGTTTGTAGTTTTCCTCTGGACATGTAGGAGAATCTTACAGAACTCTGCATGCAGGGGTTCAATGGGGTGTTTGTCCCAAAAGGGTGAAATCTTGTTTTGCAAGTGGACTCCATACCTCGCTGCCATGAAGTGCAATTGGTTCAATGACACATTCAATTAGTTTAAGCCAAATTTGAATAGGTATTTCAATTAGATTTTTTTTTTTATGGCGTAGAATGCCCTGCGTGCTTTCTCTCTCAACTCATTCACTGCATCATTAAGGTGTCCAGTTGAGCTTGTTTTTAAACGTAAGTAATTGTAGTGTGTGCAGTACTCTATATATTTTGTACCAACTAAGAACTTTGGTTTAACTCCCTGAGATCTAGATCTTCTCTAGAAAATCATAATTTTTCTAATTTTGGGGGTATACTGCCAGGGTCCAGGTCTGGCAGTACGGCTCTAACATGTCCAGGCTCTGCTGTAGGCCATGTGCTGTGGGTGACAGCAGGTACAGGTCATCTGTGAAGAGCAGGCATTAAACCTCTAAATTGTGGAGACACTATTTTTCTAGAATAGTGGCCAATTCGTTTATGTTAATATTGAAGAGTGCAGGGCTCAGATTCCAACCCAGGCGAAGGCCCAGCTTCTGGTTAAAGAATTAAAGTTATTTTCTTGCATTTTCTTTTCTCTCTCTCTGTGTGTGAAATGTTTCATTTGTTTCACTAAACGTTTTGTAATACATAACTTGTAACAAACAATTTGGATCATCAAATATTCACCCAAGTAATTCCTTCCTTCTGGCTATCAGTCAATTATGAGTAGACTATTGAGACAACTTTAAATAGGTAATGACAACATTTACCACCAGGCGGCGTATGTTGAATAGTTTTCAAACCATGTCCATTTCTTTTTTTATTTTATTTAACCTTTATTTAACTAGGCAAGTCAATTAAGAATTATTTCGTATTTACAATGCCGGCCTACCAAAAGGCAAAAGACCTCCTGCGGGGACGGGGGCTGGGATTAAAATAATAATAATATATATATATATAATATAAATATAGGACAAAACACACATCACAACTAGAGAGACATAAGACAACAACATAGCAAGGCAGCAACACATGACAACACAGCATGGTAGCAACACATGACAACAACATGGTAGCAGCACAAAACATGGTACAAACATTATTGGGCACAGACAACAGCACAAAGGACAAGAAGGTAGAGCCATATTGCATAATTCTACATCTACAATGTAACAATGAAAATAAAGATGAATCGCTAGGCTGCTAGTTATAATTATTAACTATGTGTAATTAAAATAATACAGTGAACAATCTTCATAAATGATACATTCACATGACTGAATCATGTAATTATGCCTATAAACACCATGTAAAATGTTCCCATTACAGTTCAATCGATCGCACCAACAGCTGTAAAAAGATTCAACTGAAAAGTTTAATCAAGCCAAATGTGCTCAGAGTTTCCATCATGGGGATGCAATTTGATGAAGGTTGCATTTTTGTTGAGTCATGAGTGTTGTATTTATTGTTATGAAATGTCCCAATCGTTCAACCGTGTAGCACATGATGTGATCTTCAAAATAACTTAGCAAATTCCACAATATTGGCTGAAGAACACATAGGCATATGCATTCCTCTAAGAACCAAACGGGAATTCATTCGATTCGAATTAATCTCTCTCTCTCTCTCTCTCTCTGTCGCTCTCTCTCTGTATACTCTGCCTCTCTCCCTCTTAAATTATCTCACATACTATGGACAAGTGTTGACTGACAACTTTTCATAGTAGCTCCACGTCTAAGCGAGGGAACAGGAGCGGAGAGGACAGCGTTACAGCGAAGTAGTCCGTACACTGCTGCAACTACAGTACATGGATTAACGCGCTCTGCCTACTAGCTAAATAGTAGCGATGTGCATTCCGCGTCATTTGGCTCCGTTCAGTTTAAAAGAGCCGCATAATTTGCCTCCCAAACGGCTCTTCATTGAAACTGCTGGAAAATCGACCTAGAACCACGAAATAAATGGCAAATCTCCAATGCAAAGACAAAATAGTAAGTTACCATTACCCAATGTGAGATCGTGATATGCAAGTTCAACTACATTTTTACCTAGCCAATTGTTAGATCGCCTGCAAAACGTTTTTTTTTAAGTGCACTGCAAAAATTAGAGTGGATCAGAATGACCGCTATTTATTGTTTCTGCATTCAGAAATACTCCATCTTCAGATAATGATTGTGTAACTTAGTTGTAAAAGCAGTAGTAATAGTAGTAGTATGCAAATCAGGGAGCCAAATGAACGGCTCTTTCACGAGATGCGATTTGGTTCCCAACGTTTGCCAAAAAGAGCCGTTCGTTCGCGAACGACTCATCACTACTACACAGTAGTAGCAGGCGCTTTCGCGCAGTTGCCGAATGTGCTCGCCAGTGTGTTCGTGCAGAAAACTAAAGGAGAGACTGCTGAGTTGAACAAGGTAGTTATTGCAACGAGAAAGGAAGGGGGTATTTAGCTAATCTTTTAAAAGACTAAACTGGACCAGAGGACCTCTCTCCCTTGCATACATGTGTTAAAGGGAGGGAGGGGAACGGCACAGAAGGATGTTTGAATTACCCTCTACAGTTAACTTGCGAGAGTGTTTTTGCTGAGTTGAAAATATTAAGTTTAGGTTCGAGAAAAACAAGGTAACTCGAGCGCAATGGAGAGCCAACCACCCGAGCCGCAAATCTACGAGGACGTTCGAAAGAGCGGCTATCTCCGCAAGCAGAAATCCATGCACCGGCGATACTTCGTGCTCCGGACGGCCTCGGAGAGGGGCCCGGCCCGGCTCGAATACTACGAGAGCGAGAAGAAATTCAGAGGAAAGACACCCGTCCCCAAGAAAGCCCTGGTGCTGGAGACGTGTTTCAACATCAATAAGCGGGCTGATGCCAAGAACAAGCACATGCTAGTGCTGTACACTCGGGCGGAGAGCTTTGCCATCGCGGCAGAAAACGAGGCGGACCAGGACGAATGGTATCAGGCCATGGTGGAGCTGCAATGCAAAAGTAAGTAAGCAAACTACAACGAGCTCTATATGGCTGCCTATCGTTATAACGAAGTGGCCATAGTGTTACATCTGAACGTGGCGATGTAGCCCACTGCAGCAATTTGCTCAAATGCAGCTTATAAACACGACACGTGCTGGTTTAATATACCACGTTTGTCAATGTTTATGGGTATTTGTTATTAGGTTATTGTTATTAGGTATTTCAAATATATATATATATATTTGTATATATGGTTATTGTTATTAGGCTATTTTTAGGACATCCAGAAATGTGCATAACGGGAGTAACTTAACATTGCTCGTCAGCAGCGAGGAACGTCCCACTGCTCACTACCAGCGATATTTTAAAACATGTCGGCACACGATTTTAGCGTAATAGTTTGAGGCATGCTCTTTGCTTTTTAAAGAAAAGTGATGTCAAAATATATCCACATTACAGTGTGTGGTAGGTTACTGTACTTATTAATGTGTTTGCTGCCTATGGACCATCATTTAAATATGATGTAAAATTACAGTGCATACTTCTTTGCATAATAATTATATTTAGCCAAGGTCCCCCAGAAACGGCAAATCGTATGTTCCAAGTTGCGGTGTGTGCTTATCCTTGCCAACACCCTGAGAACGTTATCATACTTTTTCCCCACACCCATATAGATAGTCTACTTGCGCCAAAAGTTCACATATGGACCAAAAGCTTGTGGTTTGTACAGGGTTTAGAGACGGGTTAAGCAAGTAGTTTCATTAAAACGTTGCCTGTATCAAGAGTAGGCTATATTGGAGACAATGATCTTACAGCCAATCCTCCTCCTGCTTCTTCCTTTGCCGAGTCAAACCTGGCCATTGCGATTTTTGTTATGAGCCTGATTCTCTGTTTACTTAGTATGTACGATAAAAGTATGAACAAAGTATGAACACTCCCTACAGTAAGTCGCCAGAGCGTCTGTTAAATTACTAAAATGTAATTATAAACTGGGTGATTCGAGCCCTGGATGCTGATTGGCTGACAGCCGTGGCGTATCAGACGGGTATGACAAAACATGTATTTTTACTGCTCTAGTTACACTAGTAACCGGTTTATAATAGCAATAAGGCACTGATGGGGTTAGTGATATATGGCCAATATACCACCGATAAGGGTTGTATCCAGGCACTCCACGTTGCGTCGTACATCAGAACAGCCCTTGTGTGGTATTTTGGCCATATACCACACCCCATCGTTCCTTATTGCTTAAATGTATGTTTTTATTTTCTGCTGACATTACCATATTTGCCAAGACAAGACATCACAGTAGAGGATACACGCAAAACCAACAGCATGAACAAGTTTGCACAAGATCCATATGGTTGGATACCTGTGTGGTGTGCACAAGTACCAATAGGCACACTCATCTTCCCTTCAGAGTTTTTTTGGTATTATTTATTCACATTTGCAATCATGCACATACAGTAACAAAAAGCATCGGGTTTCAATTTATACACGCTTTCAAATCCCTCCTGATATCAGCAGTTGAGCAAACTTTTTGTGCAAACAAGACTATCAAGCCAGTGGCTGACTGTGGCTGCAATCACCTGTTTTTTTTCTGCAGTCTCATCATGGGAAAGAAAGCTCATAGACCAGTGACGGGGGTGGGGAGGACACATGATGCAATCTTGGCAAACGAAGGTTTGGGTTCAAGGTACTTACAGCTGACCTGCTGGCCTACGTTATGTAAAAGAGCTGACTACAATGAGGGGGGAAAGCAGGTGCTGCCGTAACAAACGAGAGAGAAAAGCAGAAGCCTCTTACTGTGTTGAACATGTCTTAAACATTCTCCACAGGTAACAGTGATCGAGAGGTTGACATAGAATTGGACCTCTTTTGACTTGGTTAACCTGTGCCTTAAAAAGTAACTGTCCAGTGTTTCTATGAAATATGGCCTATAATTTAAAAGCATATTTTCTGTGTGGGAAGTGTGTGTGTGTACCCCAACAACAGAATGGTGTGGGCATATACCAGTCATTAAAATTATTCATGCGAGTAGACTCTTGATTGGCCAGCTCATCCTACTCTAGAATGGTGATTGGCCAGCTCATCCTACTCTAGAATGGTGATTGGCCAGCTCATCTCCCCTCAGGAGTATGATATCCTACTCGATTAGAAAATAGCGAGCATTTTTTAAACGGCCTGTTGGAGATACCAGTTTGAGGTGGGGTTTTTGAAGTATTTTCCCCCCCCTTAAATGTATTCTTTGGCCACAGATAGTAGCGTAGGACAACTTTATTTACATATAAGTCGACAACATTATTTGGGTATAAGTCAACAACATTATTTGGATATGAGTTAACAGAATATGAACTTTTAAAATTAGATTTTCACTGGACAGTTACTTTAACCAATGTCTTAGGCCTATTACCTGTGCAAAGGGGTCAAGGCTGTCTCGGGCTTTAGTTGGCCCTATGTACAGATCTAGGATCAGTTTTCCCTACTCCAGTCCTAACTGTAACCAATTGGGCACAAAAAGCAGCAACAATATGTTATGCAAATGTTTACATTTACATTTTAGTAATTTAGCAGACGCTCTTATCCAGAGCAATTAGGGTTACGTGCCTTGCTCAAGGGCACCCCAGCAGATTTTTCGCCTAGTCAGCTCAGGGATTCGAACCAGCAACCTGTCAGTTACTGGCCAACACTCTTAAACGCAAGGCTACCTGCCGTGCATATGTTATATGCAATAGGTTACATACAGTGCCTTCAGAAGGTATTCATCCCCTGGACATTTTACTCATTTTGTTGTGTTAGACCCTGAATTTTAAGATTTTTCGTCACTGGCCTACACACAACACCCCGTAATGTTAAAGTGGAATTATCATTTTAGATTTTTTTTTTTTTTTACAGATTAATAAAAACTGAAAAGTTGAAATGTCTTTGAGTCAGTAAGTATTCAATCCGTTTGTCATGGCAAGCCTAAATACATTCAGGAGTAAAAATGTGCTGAACAAGTCACATAATAAGTTGCATTTACTCACTCTGTGTACAATAATAGTGTTTAACATGAAAAACTACCTCATCTCTGTGCCCCACATACGGTGCATTCAGAAAGTTTTCAGCCCTCTTGACTTTTTCCACATTTTGTTACATTACAGCCTTATTCTAAAATGGGTTAAATTGATTTTTTTCCCTCATCAATCTACCCACAATACCCTATAATGATAAAGCAAAAACAGGTTTAAACCGGAAATATCACATTTACATAAGTATTCAGACCCTTTACTCAGTACTTTGTTAAAGCACCTTTGGCAGCGATTACAGCCTTGAGTCTTCTTGGGTATGACGCTATAAGCTTGGCACACCTGTATTTGGGCAGTTTCGCCCATTCTTCTGTGCAGATCCTTTCAAGCTCTGTCAGGTTGGATGAGGAGCGTCGCAGCACCGCTATTTTTAGGTCTCTCCAGAGATGTTCTAACGGGGCTCTGTCCGGGCCACTCAAGGACATTCAGAGGCTTGTCCCGAAGCCATTCCTGCGTTGTCTTGGCTGTGTACTTGGAGTCGTTGTCTTGTTGGAAGGTGAACATTCGCCCCAGTTTGTGGTCCTGAGTGCTCAGGAGCAGGTTTTCACTAAGGATCTCTCTGTACTTTACTCTGTTCATCTTTCTATCGATTCTGACTCGTCTCCCAGTCCCTCAGTCCCTGCCGCTGACAAATATCCCCACAGCACGATGCTGCCACCACCATGCTTCACCTTAGGGATGCTGCCACCACCATGCTTCACCTTAGGGATGGTGCCACATTTCCTCCAGACGTGACGCTTGGCATTCAGGCCAAAGTGTTCAATCTTGGTTTCATCATACCAGAGAATCTTGTTCAATGTCCTTTGCTGTTGTTCTGGGATTGATTTGCACTGTTTTGCACCACAGTACGTTCATCTCTAGAAGACAGAACGCGTCTCCTTCCTGAGCGATGTGACGGCTGCGTGGTCCCATGGTGTTTATACTTGCGTACTATTGTTTGTACCGATGAACGTGGTACCTTCAGGCATTTGGAAATTGCTCCCAAGGATGAACCAGACTTGAGGTCTACAATTTTTTTGCTGAGGTTTTGGCTGATTTCCTTTGATTTTCCCATGATTTCAAGGAAAGAGGCACTGAGTTTGAAGGTAGTCCTTGAAATACATCCACAGGTAAACCTCCAATTGACTCAAATGATGTCAATTAGCCTATCAGAAGCTTCTAAAGCCATAACATCCTTTCTGGAATTTTCCAAGCAGTTTAATAAAGGCTCAGTCAACTTAGTATATGTAAACTTCTGACCCACTGGTATTGTGATAGAGTGAAATAATCTGTCTGTAAACAATTGTTGGAAAAATTACTTGTGTCATGCACATAGTAGATGTCCTAACTGACTTGCCAAAACTATAGTTTGGTAACATTAAATTTGTGGTATGGTTGAAAAACGAGTTTTAATGACTCTAACCTAAGTGTACGTAAACTTCCGACTTCTACTGTATATAAATAAAGTATTTAGGTTTTTTAGGTTTAATACATTTACAAACATTTCTATAAACCTGTTTTTGCTTTGTCGTTATGGGGAATTGTGTGTAGATCGATGAGGAAAACAATACATTTAATCCTTTTTAAAATAAGGCTGTAATGTAACAACACGTGGGGAAAAAATCAAGGGGTCTGAATACTTTCCAAATGCACTGTACAATGAATTACCTGTAAGGTCAGTCAATCAAGCAGTGAAGTTCAAACACAGATTCAACCACAAAGACCAGGGAGGTTTTCCAATGCCTCACAAAGAAGGGCACCTATTGGTAGATGGGTAAAAAAAAATCAGACATTGAATGATCATGATGAAGTTATGAATTACACTTTGGATGTTGTATCAATACACCCAGTTGCTACAAAGATACAGGTGTCCTTCTTAACTCAGTTGCTGGAGAGGAAGGAAACCTCTCAGGGATTTCACCATGAGGCCAATTTTGACATAAAAACAATTACAGAGTTTAATGGCTGTGATAGGAGGAAACTGAGGATGGATCAACAACATTGTAGTTACTCCACAATACTAACCTAATTGACAGAGTGAAAAGGAAGCCTGTACAGAATATACATATTCTAAAAAATGCATCCTGTTTGTAACAAGGCAGTAAAGTCATACTGCAAAAAAATGTGGCAAAGCAATTAACATTTTGCCCTGAATACAAAGTGTATGTTTGGGGCAAATCCAATACAACACATTACTTAGTACCACTCTCCATATTTTCAAACATAGTGGTGCCTGCATAATGTTATGGGTGTGCTTGTAATCGTTAAGTACTGGAAAGTTTTTTTCTGGATAAGAAGACACGGAATGGAGCTAAGCACAGGGACAATCCTAGAGGAAAACCTGGTTCAGTCTGCTTTCCACCAGACACTGGGAGATGAATTCACCTCTCAGCAGGACAATAACCTAAAATACAAGGCCAAATCCTAGAGGAAAACCTGGTTCAGTCTGCTTTCCACCAGACACTGGGAGATGAATTCACCTCTCAGCAGGACAATAACCTAAAATACAAGGCCAAATCCTAGAGGAAAACCTGGTTCAGTCTGCTTTCCACCAGACACTGGGAGATGAATTCACCTCTCAGCAGGACAATAACCTAAAATACAAGGCCAAATCCTAGAGGAAAACCTGGTTCAGTCTGCTTTCCACCAGACACTGGGAGATTAAGTCACCTCTCAGCAGGACAATAACCTAAAATACAAGGCCAAATCCTAGAGGAAAACCTGGTTCAGTCTGCTTTCCACCAGACACTGGGAGATTAAGTCACCTCTCAGCAGGACAATAACCTAAAACACAAGGCCAAATCTTAGCTGGAGTTGTTGACTCAAGAGGTTGAATACTTATCAGATCAAGATATATTAATGTCAGAATTTTTCTTCCACTTCACAGAGTATTTTGTGTAGATCGTTGACAACAAAAAAAAATACAATTGATCCCACTTTGTAACAGAACAAAATGTGGAAAAAGTCAAGGGGTGTGAATACTTTTTGAAGTCACTGTAGGCCTCACTGATCCTGGATCTATGTCAACAGTTTCTCCCCCACACACATCACTACGCATGGAGTGGGTATGGGATGTGGTTGCCAGATTAGGGAGACCGGGAGCAGGGAGGGAGAAGAGAGCTGAGGAGAGGGGGTGTTTCTCACTCTCTGTAGTTGTCAGCCAATAAACAATCGGCAGAGCAAACCAAATAAACGACCCTGTCGACTCTTCGCCTGGTCAAACATTTTGACATCTGTCTTTTGGCATATCTTGTGTCAATTGTGTCACTGAATTCTCTGTTACTGAATGACAGCTTAACTCAACATTGCTCAGAATGCTGCCACCCTCTCCTCCTGTTTGTTTAGTGTTGTGTTATAAATCTATTTTCTCTGGCTGGTCTGAAGTTTAGACATTTCTCAGTCAACCCCAGCGCCAGCCAGCTACATCAATCTCCACCCATACGGCTCATATTGCATATAGGGTCTAGCTCATGCGGTTTCAACATTTTCCATCTCTTTCATGCAGACGTTTGACAAAATAATTTTTGAGGTGTATGAGGCCACTTTGTGTGCACACCCACTCACACACACACACACACCCACTCACACACACACACACACACACACCCACTCACACACAACCCTTTGGATTCCAACCCATATAGAGTAAACGGGTATATCATACAGTGCTTGGAAGAGTCGACAACAAGCTCCTCCCATTTTAAATGATGCCATTGGGGAAATGGGCGGAGTCTCTGTGTCAGTGACCATCTAGTCTTCGGGGTTTCCGTCCAGTAAGCTGAAAGTGTATGGGGGTAACGTGAACCCCCACTTGTACAGTTGGGAGGGCAGAAGGATTCACACCCACCCAGATACCTTTTCAGTCGAGCAAATACTGTGCTGCTGCCACTTTCAAGTCATGTCAGTCTCCTTGATCCTGTAGGTGTGGAGCAGTGCTTTGTGACATGCCATGGCTTGAACTGAGGTTTTGAGCCAAAGCTGACACATTGAGAGGTAGCTACAGTATTACGTCACAGTGCTACATTATTATTGGCGGTATTATGTGAGAACAGGGGCTACAATGGAGAGAAATGCATTCTCTCTCTCTCTCTCTCTCTCTCTCTCTCTCTCCACACACACACACACACACACACACACACACACACACACACACACACACACACACACACACACACACACACACACACACACACACACACACACAGCATATGTTTACTATCCTTGTGGGGACTTAAAATTAACCCCTAACCCTAATTGTAACCCTAACCTTAACCCCTAACTCTCATTGTAACCCTAACCCTTACCCATAAGCTTAAAATATCCTTTGTCCCACAAGGGAGAATTTTCGTTGTTTAACTATCCTTGTGGGGACTTTGGGGGATTTCCTGTACCCATGAGGAGCCCACACACACACACACACACACACTATCCGTGCTGCGTTCTGGGAAACTCACCTGGAGCAACCAGGGACTGCCTTCATCTTAATATCTCGCAGGCCATCTCCCTCCCTCAGCTAACCCGTAACTTTCACAAATACAGTCCAGCTGCCATGCAGAGACCAAGAGAGATATTGAGATCTTTATTTGTTCAGCTGGGTCCAGGGGGGCCATATGGCCAGTAAATACAGTATCAAGCTGTAAGAGAGGCTTATTTACCAAACTATTTATATTCACTGGAGTGTATCAAGGCTGAAGTAGGGTATTAGAAGTATGCAGCATCATTGTTTGCCAGGCAAATAAAGTCCTCTGGCTCACAAGCCACCTCAATAATTGTTGTTGGACCTAGTAAACAATGAAGCAGTGTAAACTGAAGATGAGAGATGAGATACACAGCACTGTTAAGCCAGGCAGGGGCACTGTGCGCGCACACACACACACACACACACACACACACACACACACACACACACACACACACACACACACACACACACACACACACACACACACTAGGAGGTAAACCGCTCATTAAACTATAGTGTCAAACACAACCAGCAAGCAACAACCCAGAACAAAGGCCCTTCCAGGTCTGTCTCGATGATAAACAGCTACTAAGCTCTGATCTACAGTCAGTGTTCCCTTTTGGCCTCACATGAACCACAGATCTATTCACTGGTGTATGATCCACTAACCCCATATTAGCTCTGATCTACAGTCAGTGTTCCCTTTTGGCCTCACATGAACCACAGATCTATTCACTGGTGTATGATCCACTAACCCCATATTAGCTCTGATCTACAGTCAGTGTTCCCTTTTCACTTCATATAACAGACGTGACTGTTATCTAATACTCTGACTCTATATCTGTGCAAGCCAAGACACCACTTCACCCATGTGGATACACTTGTATCAAGGCATGGCTGTAGTGTAGTATTTATACCCAGCCCTTGTCAGTCAGTCTCCCAGTCATCCAGGCAGGCGGTATGATCCGGACCTCACCGGTGGCCGCCTCGGCCGGGGAGGCGATTAAACGTTAAACCCAGTTAAACTGCTGCTCATCTCCCTAATTAGACCGTAATTGTTGTGTCCGGGTCGGCCTGACTCGGCGCTGCCCGACGGGGACAACAGGATGGTGGGTGTGAACCAAGAGCTAGCTTAGCCTAGAGCTATTTTGGCCGCTAAGACCCGGGGTCTGTGTCCCAAATGGCACCCTATTCCCTATGTAGTGCACTACCTTTGACCAGAGCCCTGGTCAAAAGTAATGCACGACATAGGAAATAGGGCACCATTTGGGATGCAGCCTGAGTAAACACTGTGAGCTGGACCCTCCCTCCTCCTTCTCACGTTAGCCACAGGGCCACGGGGTCATTTCCTATGCAGAAAATAGTTGCCACCCATTAACACCCTGTAATTTCATTCAACATGTAGGGCTAGCCCGTGTTTTGCTGGGCAGGTAGATCCCCTGTTGCACAATAGACCCATGTTCTCTCTCAACAGTCAGCTACTGTAAAACGTCAGCCCGAAGGCTCGGCTCGACATTTAGGCTTGAGGGTGATCAATTTAAATCCCCTACATGTGCTTCATATGTATGTTATATGTGCAACAAGCGCGATTTATCCCAAGGATAGTCGGTAAGTTGCACATCATTTGATTGACACGAGGGAAAGGCCGAGAGAGGAACACAATCGATCACGTCGATGAGTGTCCATATGGCGCGATGCAGCTGTTAGCAGAGGACGTTTATGCATGCATAGAAACCTTTTTTATGGTGATATTGATCTGCTGGTTGATAGCTAACCACCAGCTCACCGCACGCTGCTGCAGGACCAGGTCAATGGGTTCATCTCAGTGGTGAATGAATTGGACTTCTGCAGCTGCACTGGCATGGAGAAAACTGGACAGGTTCCAGTAAATACCATTGGTAGTCCTCCTCTGCTATATTACTTTGGCTTATCTTGTACTTTTGGCTGAGTGATGAAGACTAGGAGACGAGAATAGACCGCCTCTTCTGGTATGCACCTGGTGTGTGTCCTCCTCCAGCGCAGTCCTCATTCGTCAGTGGTTCTGTGAGCACAGAAGAGCCTTGACGTGGCGCTCTTTAATGATGGCTGCCAGGTTGACGAGGCTGTTGTGAAGACCGACCAGCACGCTAGCTAACCTTCACGCTCACTTTCATGTGGTGCTTTAGCGATGACAAATCTGAATGCCTCGCTGATAATTGTGTGCGTGTGTGCGTGTGTGTGTCTTCATAACGCACACCATATGTGCGAACTGAGCCTTAGGGAGGTGGTGTTGTGTACGTGTTGTGTTTCTTCCTCCGGGGGCCAGGAGAGAGGGGGATGGATAATGAGGGAGTGGGAACGAGAGAGAGTGAGGGAAGGAGAGGTGGGGGAGTAGAGGGAACAGACTGGGACACTCGGCAGTAAGGGAGATACTTTTTGGAGGGGTTTATTGACACACACTGACACACAGACACACACTAGACACAGCTGTCCTGTGTCTCTCTGCACTGGTAACTCAGGGTGATGGCGAGAGATGAGGGGGAGAGGTAGCCGAGCAGGCAAGATGGTAAACGAAGGGACTTCAGGCTGCAGTTCTCCAGCTTGTTGGCTTCTTTAGTGACGTATTTTAGAGTGTTGTGGCATGCTAAGGCACTGGGGTCAGCAGCATGAAACAAGGCCTAGTGGGGAAAAAATCTTTCCATGCCATCTCTAGCGTTCAGTGATTAGCTGAGTGCATTAGCAAAACTAGGAGAGATAACGTTTTTACGCCTAGCACTCACAGGAATGTAAAAATCCACAAAAAGTGATGGGGGGGGGGGTGTTGGGAACCCCACGGTTTGGGAACCCCTGCCCTACTTCATAAAATGATCATACGTACAGTACAGTAGGCTACTTCACACCAAAAAAATAGGTTCTAAATGTAACCTAAAGAGACTTTTTGGTCAAATGAAAGTTGAGAAACTAAACCCTCAACTTCACTACAGCGTCTGACTAATAAAATAGACTATACATTATGCAACACTACTGAATCTTACCATACATCACACATGCAGCCTACCTGCCAACTGAGGGCTGGCTACTCCAAGGCACAATGTCCATACTGAACCTACATGTCAGAGTTGAGGGCATTTCCATGGAAAAGGATCCATGAGCACCAACATGTGAAGTTTATAGGAGCATATCAAGTCGGGGGTCAAGTGAAATGAAATCTATCTTTTTTAGAAACTGGAATAAGCAAAGGCATTGATTTCTTGTCAAACAGATGGAGAACGGGTCTTAGGAAACATCCAGCTGAAAAAGTCTAAGTGTTAGAATTACATCGAAACACAATAATGTAAAACTAAAGACTTCTGGCAACTAATATCAGCACTTACTGATATTTAGTTACGGATATATATTTTTTCCTTCTGTAAGTTTAAAGGGACACTTCAGGATTTTGGAAATGAAGCCCTTTATCTACTCCCCAGAGCCAGATGGACTTGTGGATAAAAATCGTATGTCTCTGCGTGCAGTTTGATGGAAGTCGCTAGCTAGCATTAGCGCATTTGCTAACTAGTGCTAGCACAAAGACTGGAAGTCTATGGTAACTGCTAGCATGCTAGTAGATACCATAGCCTTCCAGACAATGGTAACTACCTCTTAACTTCCTTCATACTGGATCCCTTGCCAAAATCCCGAACAATACCTTTATGAAACATTGCCTTGTGCCTTGAAATTCAGTAACCAAAAACCCCACACAGATCATTAAGATATTTTCCAAAAAAAATCCCTTTTGAGGAGGGAGGATCATGAAATTTCACAGAAGTAATGAGTAAAGGTAGACCTATCAATTAGTTATAGTGTTATTATGTTAATTAACTATTAAGTAATAAAAGTGAAATTCTGTACCTATTATTCTGAAATTCTATTAATGATTTGGTAACAGAATTTCTGCAATTTAATTGGCTACAAGGAGAAATTGTAGTGGTCACAAACCACAGTTGGGTCACCTGTTACAGTCCTTCCACTGGCATACTGTTATGTTCAGCTCTTTACTGTTTTCTTTCTCTTTCTGTGGTCATTTCCAAACGCCTGAAAGTACCATGTTCATCTGTACAAACAATAGTACGCAAGTATAAACACCATGGGACCACGCAGCCGTCATACCGCTCAGGAAGGAGACGCGTTCTGTCTCCTAGAGATGAACGTACTTTGGTGCGAAAAGTGCAAATCAATCCCAGAACAGCAGCAAAGGACCTTGTGAAGATGTTGGAGGAAACAGGTACAAAAGTATCTATATCCACAGTAAAACGAGTCATATAACAACATAACCTGAAAGGCCACTCAGCAAAGATGAAGCCACTGCTCCAAAATAGATGGCAGTATGAGGGAGGAACATTATGTGGATATATTGAAGCAACATCTCAAGACATCAGTTAGGACCTAAGTTAAACATTTTAAAGGCAATACTACCAAATACTAATTGGGTGTATGTAAACTTCTGATCCACTGGGAATGTGATGAAAGAAATAAAAGCTGATATAAATCATTCTCTCTACTATTTTTCTGACATTTCACATTCTTAAAATAAAGTGGTGATCCTGACTAACCTAAGGCAGGGAATGTTTACGAGGATTAAATGTCAGGAATTGTGAAAAACTGAGTTTAAATGTATTTGGCTAAGGTGTACGTAAACTTCCGACTTCAACTGTACACACACATGCACACACGCGGCTAGCAGCCTCACAGGTTCATGTGCAAAGGACAAACAGCTGTTACGACCCCCAATAAAGGCCGGGCTGAGCTGGAGCAGGAGGAAGCAGGGTGAATACCGTAGTGCCTTGGCGCCAACAAGTCATAATCACACCTTAATTCATATAATGGCCTGTGGAGAGATTCCCAGCAAGATCTATTAGTCTACTGTATATGCGTATACTCGTCTTGAGGGGGTAGAGAAGGGTGCAGTTAATAAAGTATGCATGAATAGTGCAGTGTGTAGTGTGTGTGTTCTGGACTTCACACTGCAGTTGGTGGTAGCCATACGTGAAGCTGAACGTTGTGATAAGGTTGTAGTTAGGTTATAATACGTGACATATCTTGTATGAATAGAGTAGTGTGTCAGAGTGTGTTCAAACTGCAGTGTGTTACATCCATTAATCACATGTTGAACTGAATGTTTCCGTAAGGTTGAGATACAGAAACGATGGGCTCTATGAATAGAGTAGAAAGTGTTCTACTTATCCTGCAGTTTGGCTGTAGCCACAGACTAGCCACGTGGAAAAGCCATCTGAAGCTGAATGTTGTCATAAGGTTGCCCTACAGTTGTCTTGCTAGCTGGAACCGTCTACTGTTCACCCAGAGTGTCACTTTGACTCTGTCTTCGCCATCCTGTAGTCTTATGAATCATCAAGACCGCTGCTGAGGGCTTTGGGAAATGACCGCTGTGTGTGCGTGAGGGCTAAGCTTGTTTGCAGTGTTATGTACCCCCACCCCCCCCACCCCTGTCCCTCTGTCCTTGTGCTGGACCTGACTGCACGGCCACCCCACTGGGTTTTCATTGCGTGAGCTAAAGGCCTTGCTCTTTCTCCACCTCTGGCTCTGTTAGTAACACACTGCCAGGGAGAGGTCCCGTAGGGGACAGCCAGTCACATCTAGAATTCACACACTTCTGTACACCTCCTACTTCTGGAACGTCTGAAAGAGGTTGGTACGATGGCAGGTTGGGTAGCTGAGATGGATATTATGGGCACTTTTAAGGCGACGATAAGTGCAGCAGTGGAACCATGTACGCAGAGAGTCGGGAAGCAAGTTCAGGGAGCGAATACATTCAAATAAATAAATGAGCAAAACAAGAAACACAAACAGCGCGCCGTCATGAAAAACAGGAACAATGACGACTGGAGAGGAAACCCAAGGAAGTGACATATATAAAGGGCAGGTAATTAAGGAGGTCATGGAGTCCAGGTGAGTGTCATAATGCGCGTAACGCTGGTGACAGGTGTGCGCCCTTAACGAACAGCCAGGTGACCCTACGAGGCCAGAGAGGGAGCACACGTGACAAGCTGATGCGTTTAACTGAGCTCGCGGGCTGCTCTGACTGCTGCAGACGGCGTGTGTGGGTGCGTGTGCACGTGACAAGCTGATGCGTTTAACTGAGCTCGCGGGCTGCTCTGACTGCTGCAGACGGCGTGTGTGGGTGCGTGTGCACGTGCACTCCATGCGTGCGTATCACTAGTAGGTGTAGGAGGGGAAACGGTGGCCTTGCAAGACCCGAGATCAAAGAAGGCTGTTGTGGGGTTGAAGTGGGAAACTTGCCGCTCGGCTGATTTCTAAGGATCTATTCATAACAAGCAACACAGGGCTGCTTCGCGGATGGCTGAGGAGTTGTTTGGGATAAAAGAAACACGCGGTCGAGCGGTATTTGGCCTGGGGATCTGAGGCCGTGCGTGGGAAGGATGGTCAGCGGCGTGCGATTGTAAGATGGTGACAGGGAGAGAAATAGTGTGAAGGAAGGACACCGGATCTATTTTGACTTCCATTATTACCCTTCAAGTCAGGTTTCTGTCGTCACTCAGTAGATCCCGGGAAGTCTACGTCTTTTCCTTCCTCGTATTTCATTCATTCTTTAACTTCTGCTTTCATTTTTCTCAAGGACCTTTTGTTTTCCTTCTGCATTTCCTCATCTGTCTCAGTCCCTCTGCCTCAAAATCTACAAAACACATTTTTCTGGTGGTAAATCTTTATGCAGCTGGCAACACACACACACACACACACACACACACACACACACACACACACACACACACACACACACACACAGACAGCGGTCAATTAAATATTCATGCTTGGCTTAGAGTGACTCATCTAATGCAGAGGACATGCATCGTACAGAGCCAATGGTCTACGTTGTTTTCCATGTGTTTGGTACCATTGATTCCATTCCAGCTATTACAATGAGCCTGTCGTTCCTACAGCTTCTCTCACCAGCCTCCTCTGTCTGGCATAACAGCTATTCTGGTGTGCCTTGATGTCCTGGTTCATCATCCATTTAGCGATTAGAAAGCCAGAAGAACATACACACGCAGGTTTCCCATTTCACGGCCACAACTGAATGTTCTGGAAGGCGGGGAGTGGAAATGTTAGTCATAACAGATGGTCGAGTCTGTCGGCGTTTTGTTTTTGCGTTCGTGCCGGAGGTTTTTGTCCGTACACGTGGTTGTGATTATTGGGTTAAACAGAAGGCACGGGAGAGACAGAGGAACACGTGCTTCCCTGCACCTAATTGATACCACTTCATGTATGTGCGCGAGCACACGCACACAAACACGCACACGTGCACAGTCCAGTATGATCATGTGGGAGGCTATGGAGGAGTAAGGGCTTTCTTGTGTTTGGTTGAAGTTGACAGAGGTGCCTCTTTAAGAGCTATCAGTGTAAACATCTAAGCATTTAGGCCTAGTCTTAAAGTGAGTGAGGGTCGTTTGCTTGCGAAGGATTCATTGACACCCATTCTTATCTATGAAAGCCGTTATTAAACATGTTCTGGTCCCCTTACCGAGCACTGATATTAACAGAGCACTGTTCTGTATTAGACCAAGTGAGCTCAGTCTCGGGGAAAGTGTGGTCTTCCCTGTTTACAGCGACTGACCTGTAAATGAGTGTCTACTGTAACCAAACCTTCTACAGTAAATGAACATTTTTTTCTATGGGGTTGTAATGTATTCAGAACGTCTCAAACCTGCAAACGCCAACCAGGTGTATGGGAAGGAAGTCGTCCTAAGAGCTACAGAGACGGGCGGGATGGATGGTATATTATCGTCACCGACCATACCGATCACTTATCGCAGGCATTTTGCTGATATCGTTCTTCACAACAAGTAGCCTGTTCGACAGAAATTAAGTTTGTAATTAAAGAAGTTTTGCTTATGCGGGTGATCGTTAATGGGACAATTGATGGCTACAACCATCAAACTAGTAACAGTAGTTTAATGGATAATAAGAAAACAGTGGTGCACATGAATGTTATGAACCTGTTGTTCTATTTATCGTTATCACATCAGTTCAGACAATTTATCGCAATGTGGATTTTTGTCAATATCGCCCAGCTCTAATCCGCAGGAAGTCGCCCGTTGCAAGTCAGGTAAAAGACAGGCTAGTCTTTTTATTTTCAGTCATTGTCCTTGAAGTGCCTGAATCCTCAACCGTTTACATTTTTCGTGCGTGCGTGCGTGCGTGTGTGTGTGTGTGTGTGTGTGTGTGTGTGTGTGTGTGTGTGCGTGTGTGTGTGTGTGGCCACCGAGTTGAAACATGCAGCTGCATGAAGAGCAGGACTCACAAACCGCTGTGGATTGTTCAGAATTTGCTAAAACACTAGATATCAGCACAGCTTGCATAACGCCAGAGGCTTGTTCGTGTGTGTTGGGTAAATAGTGGTGCTTTCACCTCACATTCCCTCGTAACTGAGGCACGACGGTCATGTTGGTCTGTTTTTATCTCTATATTCCATCCCTCTATCCGCCCACCTGTTTTAATCTCTATATTCCATCCCTCTATCCGCCCACCTGTTTTAATCTCTATATTCCATCCCTCTATCCGCCCACCTGTTTTAATCTCTATATTCCATCCCTCTATCCGCCCACCTGTTTTAATCTCTATATTCCATCCCTCTATCCGCCCACCTGTTTTAATCTCTATATTCCATCCCTCTATCCGCCACCTGTTTTAATCTCTATATTCCATCCCTCTATCCGCCCACCTGTTTTAATCTCTATATTCCATCCCTCTATCCGCCCACCTGTTTTAATCTCTATATTCCATCCCTCTATCCGCCCACCTGTTTTAATCTCTATATTCCATCCCTCTATCCGGCCACCTGTTTTAATCTCTATATTCCATCCCTCTATCCGTCCACCTGTTTTAATCTCTATATTCCATCCCTCTATCCGCCCACCTGTTTTAATCTCTATATTCCATCCCTCTATCCGCCCACCTGTTTTAATCTCTATATTCCATCCCTCTATCCGCCCACCTGTTTTAATCTCTATATTCCATCCCTCTATCCGCCCACCTGTTTTAATCTCTATATTCCATCCCTCTATCCGCCCACCTGTTTTAATCTCTATATTCCATCCCTCTATCCGGCCACCTGTTTTAATCTCTATATTCCATCCCTCTATCCGCCCACCTGTTTTAATCTCTATATTCCATCCCTCTATCCGTCCACCTGTTTTAATCTCTATATTCCATCCCTCTATCCGCCCACCTGTTTTAATCTCTATATTCCATCCCTCTATCCGCCCACCTGTTTTAATCTCTATATTCCATCCCTCTATTCGTCCACCTGTTTTAATCTCTATATTCCATCCCTCTATCCGCCCACCTGTTTTAATCTCTATATTCCATCCCTCTATCCGCCCACCTGTTTTAATCTCTATATTCCATCCCTCTATCCGCCCACCTGTTTTAATCTCTATATTCCATCCCTCTATCTGCCCACCTGTTTTTATCCCTCTATCCACCTACCTGTTTCTCAATCTCTATATAAAACACTTCTCTCTCTCTCTCCCCTCTATATCCATCCCTTCTGTCCTCCTTTCCAGGTAAAGTGGCTAGTACCGACACCGGTCCGGGAGGGGACTACGGTGTACCCACCCCAGGCCCCGCCTTCAAGGAGGTGTGGCAGGTCAAGGTGTGGCCAAAGGGGCTGGGCCAGGCCAAAAACCTGGTGGGCGTCTACCGGCTGTGCCTGACTGAGAAGACGGTCAACTTCGTCAAGCTTAATTCAGACGCCGCAGCCGTGGTCCTGCAACTGATGAATGTGAGGCGCTGCGGTCACTCCGAGAACTTCTTCTTCGTGGAGGTTGGTCGTTCTGCGGTCACGGGCCCCGGGGAGTTCTGGATGCAGGTGAGATGAGATGTAACATAGGCCTAGTCTCTGGGGTTGCAGCTCTGAGTGGTCACTGTGTTTTGATTGGCAAGCTGTGTATTCATCCTAATGCTTGACCATTTGATGTTCGTTAAACATAAAGGAAAAGAGAACCCATAGAGTATAACTGTGTTCTGTCTCATGCAGGTGGATGACTCTGTGGTGGCCCAGAACATGCATGAGACCCTGCTGGAAGCCATGAAGGCCTTGAGCGAGGAGTTCCGCCAACGCAGCAAGTCGCAGTCCAACTCCGGGCCAGGAGGGGGCGCTACAGCCTCCAACCCCATCAGCGTCCCTTCGCGACGCCACCACCCCAACCCGCCCCCCAGCCAGGTGGGCTTCACCCGCAGGCCCCGCACTGAGCCGCCTGGAGGGGCTGGAACTGGGGGCAACAGTGCCAATGCATCGCCCACTCCCCGCCACAGCTTCCCCAGGTCACGCACCGCCAGCGACGGGAGTAAAGGTGAAGAAGGTATGGGTGGAGCGTGTGGAGGGGTAGGGCAGAGTTCCAGTCTTACTACCAACGGGTCCTGCTCCACCACGCCCATCCTCAGGTCCAAATCGGCCCGCTCGGCCCCCACCCTGGCCAAGAACAACCCCATGGGCCTGATGCGCTCTGTCTCCACCCCATCCCCCTCCCCGGCCCCCAGCCTCTCCTCCAGCTCCGGCCACGGCTCAGAGTTTGGGATAGTGGTGGGTGCGACCGGAGGAGGGGGTGGTGGAGCAGGGGCCAGTGCATATAGCCGCGTCCCCTCGCACAACGCTTCTGTGTCGGGCTCCCCCAGCGACTATGGCTCCTCGGACGAGTACGGCTCCAGCCCTGGGGAGCAATCCTCCCACTCCCTCCTGGCCCCCTTCCCCAACATGCCTGGAGGGTCAGTCGGGTCGGGCGGCCACGGTCAACCCCTGGACGATGAGGCTGCTAACTACACCCTAATGAGTCAGCGTGGTGGTGGAGCCACGAAATCTGGCTGTCTGCCTGCTGGTGCATCCAGTTCAGCTCCTTCCCACCAGGCCCAGACCAAGAGGGTCTTGCGTCGCTCCTCCAGCCGGGAATGTGAGGCTGAGAGGGGGCTGCTGAGCAAGCGGGCGTCCCTGCCCCCCATGGCACTGGAGCGCCTGGCCCCACGGCCCCGCAGGGGGGAGGAGGAGCAAGACGAGGATGCGGCCGACTACGCCATCATGTCACGAAGCACCAGCAGGGAGTCCTTCACCACCTCCTCCTCTTCACGGAGAGACTCTGAAATAAGCCCCGGTGGAGAGGGGGAAGGAGGGGGGTACCTGGATGTGGCTGGAGAGTTGGGTGGAGGTGGAGGTGTAGTGCGGGATAATGGCTACATGTCCATGCTCCCAGGAGGAGTGACCCAACCACCTGTCAACCTCACCAACTCTGCTGACGAGTCCAAGCTGGCGGACGACTACATGGCCATGACACCCAACAACAGCGTATCACCGCCACAACAGATCCGGCCCCCTCCCGGAGACGGCTACATGATGATGTCACCCAACAGCAGCTGCTCTCCGGACCAGCGTGGTGGCCTGGCAGGCGGGGCCTGGGTGGGCAGCAGCAGCGCGGACAGCCGGGCGGGCAGTGACTACATGAACATGTCCCCCATCAGCGCCCGCTCGGCCAACAGCAGCCCCCCTCCCCCCGAGCACCCCCCTCAGACAGACCCCCATCCCCTTCAGCAGGCCCCACAGACAGACCCCCATCCCCTTCAGCAGGCTCCCAAGATGGTCTACTCCTACTACTCACTGCCCCGCTCCTACAAACACACGCCACCTGGTGGACACTTTGAGGACGGCCGAGGAAGGAGGCCCAATGGGAGCGGTGGTGGTAGAGGGGTTGGCAGGGCAGTGGGTGGTCGTCAGGACCCCAATTTGGGTGCGGTCCAAGGTCGCCACCTGTCCCTCTCCTCGTCCTCATACTCCTCCAGCTCGGCCAGCAGTGAGAGCCTAGGGGAGAATGAGGACAGGTCTTCCCAGGGAGCAGGCCCCTCAGGTGGGGGAGCACACTCTAAAGACATAGGGCTCCTCCAGCAGAGACGGGCGGCCCCCAAGCAGGGCCAGCAAGGGGGAGCCAGGACCCGGCCGGTCAGCCTGTTTGTGGACGTTTCCAAAGCCAACACCCTCCCCAGGGTCCGTGAGAATCCCCTCCCCCGGAGCCCAAGAGCCCAGGGGAGTATGTGAGCATCCAGTTCAGAGGAGGGCCAGGAGGTGGGGAAGGGAGGGGACTCAGACATGGGATGTCCCTCCCTCGCGGTTCCAGCCAGCGCCCCTCACACCAGCCCACGTCCTGCCTGGGGGGGTTCCTGCCCCTCTCCCGCAGCCCCTCTGCCCCCCTGACACCCCTCACCCCACCATCATCCTCTGAGTATGTCAACATGGACCTGGGGCCCTCTCCGTCCCCCTCGCCCCTCTCCCTGACACTGCTGGGCTTCCCTTCCTTCCCCACCCCTCCTACGCCCCCTCCCATAGCCCTGGCACCCAAGGCCCGCGGTGTGCTCAGGGTGTCCCCTCAGCAGCAAGGGGAACCTGAGGGGGCTGAAGCAGGGCCCAGGATAAACAGACAGACTACCCGCGTTGTGGTGACTCAATCAGAATCCCCTATCTCCTGCGGGGACTATACAGAGATGGCCTTCAGCCTGAACAACAACAGCGTTGCCAGCTCCATGTCCAACAACACCTCCTCCAAAGCCCCCTCCCCAGCCAGCCCCGAGCCACCAGTCCCTGTCCTCAACTTGGGCCTGGACTTCCCCCTGGCCAAAACCGGGCCCAACCCGGACCACGGCGCTAAAGTGATCCGGGCCGACGCCCAGGGCCGCAGACGCCACTGCTCCGAAACCTTCCTCCCCTCCCCCTCTCATCCTCCCCAATCCTCCAACTCTTCCTCTGTCGCCTCCCTCTTCCCGGAGCACGCCCAGGCTGTGGCTCGCCGTCTGGGGTTGGAGGGCGTGCTGTGGGGAAACGGAGCATCAGCCGAGCATCTCCCCTCGCAGTTCCTCCATCCCGGGCCTGGCCTGCCCTCTGCCCAGACTTCATCCATGGAGCAAGGCCTCAACTACATAGACTTGGACTTGGCTAACAAAGAGAACCCTCATTCAGCCCTAGACGGGTCTTCAACCGGCCAGGCCAACCCCCTTCGCCTCTACTCGTCCATGTTGACTGGGGGGGCCGGGGCGGTGGCGTCCGGGGCTGGAGTGGGGGGCAGTGTAGGCTCCAACCTTAACACCTATGCCAGCATCGACTTCTACAAGTCAGAGGAGTTGCGAACGCATCAGAACGGAAACAAGGATGGTACAGGTAAGATGAACTGGTTTTTCACGTCTGCTCCTTTTGTCATATTTAGGTAGTAGTCTAAATGTCCTCGCTCTCTCTCTCTCTCTGTCTCTCTGTCTCTCTCTGTCTCTCTCTCTCTGTCTCTGTCTCTCTCTCTCTCTCCCTCTGTCTCTCTCTCTGTCTCTCTCTCTCTCTCTGTCTCTCTCTCTCTCTCTCTGTCATGCTCTGTGTGCAGCTTTGGTTGCTCTCCTGAGCCTCTTCTTATGCCACCTCTCTCTCTCTCCCACCTCCATCGCTGTGTCCTGCTGCTACTGTCGAGATTATTCAGATGAAACAGTGGCCTTTTACATAATCAAATGAAACTGAGCAGTTCTGTCCGTCTATGTTCATATTCAGGCCCACCTGGCGCCGGATTACGCACACACACACACACACACACACAGAAACCAATCAGATATTTGTTACTGTCTATTTAAGCCTAAATCAAAGATATGGTTAGGCTGCTATCTGTAGCTAAGTACATGCAATGGTTTTATCTGCAAATCTATTTTGTCTAAAGGGCAGAGCAATATGAAACCTTTTTAAAATTCAATGTTCATTTGTCGCGGTTGCATAAGGCTGCAACAACCTATTAAAACAATTCATATTCCATGAAAATGGGCTTATCGATTTTTTTCATGTCTCGGACTGCACATTCTATGCAATTTAATCAACAGAAAATATCCATTTGGATAAAAGTTCATAGCAAATTCTATACTAGCCTTGTGTTTTGCAAAACCAATGAGTTGTGGCGTTCTGCAGGGGAGCGTGCTTGGGCCTCTACTGTTTTTAATATATATTAACGATATGAAAGCTGCTTGTTCATGCTGTCTTTTCCTTTATGTGGATGGCTCTACACTTCTGGTGTCTCACTAAAGTAAAACTATGTTGGAGAGCATACTTAGCACAGAGCTTACTAACATTAGCAAATGGCTTGGAGATAATAAGCTATTTCTGCACTTAGGGAAAACTGAAGCAATTATTTTTGGATCCAGACCTAAATTGAGTAGGTCCCCTGAAATCAGAGTGGAGTTAGGGGGTAAGGTGCTGACTACTAAAACCTCTGTTAGCTACCTGGGATGTATCCTTGATGGAAGCTTGGGAGGTGTGAGCATGGCCAATAAGGTGCTAGGGAAGGTTAATGCCAGGACTAAGGTTTTGGCTAGAAAGTCCAAGCTGCTTGATAAGGACTCCATGAAAGTGCTAGCTACTGCCCTCATTCAATGCCATTTAGTATATGCTAGTACTTCCTGGTTTGGGGGCTTAGCAAAGCTTATGAAGGGGAAGCTCCAGATAGCCCAGGATAAGCTAATCCTGGTAGTATTGAAGGTGAGTCCACGTACTCACATAGGCAGGAGCTGCTTTCTGGAACTAAACTGGCTGTCTGTTGAGGCTAGGGTTTCCCAGATTACACTAGGTTTGGTTTACAGGAGTATTTATGGTTCTGCGCCCAGATACAGTATCTAAGTGATTACTTTCCCCATGTTAGGGATGCACACAATCACAGCACTAGATGTATATTTAGGTGTTGCTGAGGTGTGCTTATACAGGTTCAGGAGTAATGCTGGGAAAGGTACCTTCTTGTATACTGGAGCCTCAGAATGGAATGAGTTTTCTCTGCCTATAAAAACAACGTCCTCTTTGGACAGCTTTTTTAAGTTTTATGTTTGCTTGTTTTTTTAAATGGTCGAATGAATAAACTAAACTATCCTTAGCTGGCTCATTAGAGAAGCCCGTCTTCCCTGACTTAGCCTGAGCTGGCTCATTAGAGAATCCCGTCTTCCCTGACTTAGCCTGAGCTGACTCATTAGAGAATCCCGTCTTCCCTGACTTAGCCTGAGCTGACTCATTAGAGAATCCCGTCTTCCCTGACTTAGCCTGAGCTGACTCATTAGAGAAGCCCGTCTTCCCTAACTTAGCCTGTGCTGGCTCATTAGAGAAGCCCGTCTTCCCTGACTTAGCCTGAGCTGACTCATTAGAGAATCCCGTCTTCCCTGACTTAGCCTGAGCTGGCTCATTAGAGAAGCCCGTCTTCCTTAACTTAGCCTGAGCTGGCTCATTAGAGAAGCCCGTCTTCCCTGACTTAGCCTGAGCTGACTCATTAGAGAAGCCCGTCTTTCCTAACTTAGCCTGAGCTGGCTCATTAGAGAAGTCTGTCTTCCCTGACTTAGCCTGAGCTGACTCATTAGAGAATCCCGTCTTCCCTGACTTAGCCTGAGCTGACTCATTAGAGAAGCCCGTCTTTCCTGACTTAGCCTGAGCTGGCTCATTAGAGAAGCCCGCCTTTCCTAACTTAGCCTGAGCTGGCTCATTAGAGAAGCCCGTCTTTCCTAACTTGGCCTGAGCTGGCTCATTAGAGAAGCCGTCTTTCCTAACTTGGCCTGAGCTGGCTCATTAGAGAAGCCCGTCTTTCCTAACTTGGCCTGAGCTGGCTCATTAGAGAAGCCTGTCTTCCCTGACTTAGCCTGAGCTGGCTCATTAGAGAAGCCCGCCTTTCCTAACTTAGCCTGAGCTGGCTCATTAGAGAAGCCCGTCTTTCCTAACTTGGCCTGAGCTGGCTCATTAGAGAAGCCGTCTTTCCTAACTTGGCCTGAGCTGGCTCATTAGAGAAGCCCGTCTTTCCTAACTTGGCCTGAGCTGGCTCATTAGAGAAGCCTGTCTTCCCTGACTTAGCCTGAGCTGGCTCATTAGAGAAGCCCGTCTTTCCTAACTTGGCCTGAGCTGGCTCATTAGAGAAGCCGTCTTTCCTAACTTGGCCTGAGCTGGCTCGTTAGAGAAGCCCGACCACTGTATCTGTATAGATAGACCCCAGTTAAACCCTGAGTGGGGATTTATAAGCCGATATGAACTATTAAAGTACTGAGTGGTGGAGCGTTAGCACTAGCTAGCCTTCACACTGTGGGCCTTTATGGAGGATTTTAGCCCTCACATTGGGTCCTTATTGGGAACATGTTAGCATGGTCGCGTAAGCCAGGCAGCATGGGGCAGAATGTTACACGTTGGCTGTGAATGTTGAGAGGGGGCCAGCGTTTCACTAACTCACACTGCTCCCAAATGCCTCTGTACAGTGACCCCTCCTCTCTTCATCCCTCCAGTCCATTCCGCCTCCCCCTTTTTCCTTCTCCAATAAATGATCCTTTTGTTCGGGTGTTTCTGCCGTGGTAGGTTGCCAGCTCCCTTCAGCTGGGCCAGGCTGGACTGAACTGAACTGAGCTCCCCCTCTCCCCTTAAACGTGTTTTCGCTCTCTCTCTCTCGTCCCACCCCTCTCTCATCTCTTTCTCTCCTCTCTCTGTGTCTCCTCTTCTAATCTTCTTTCTTCTGTCTTGTATCCTCTTTCTGCTCTTTCTCTTCTCCCCCTCTTTCTCTCCGCTCTCTGTCTCTTTCTGCTCTTCTCTTCTCCCCCACTTTCTCTCCTCTCTCTGTCTCTTTCTGCTCTTTCTCTTCTCCCCCTCTTTCTCTCCTCTCTCTGTCTCTTTCTGCTCTTCTCTTCTCCCCCACTTTCTCTCCTCTCTCTGTCTCTTTCTGCTCTTCTCTTCTCCCCCTCTTTCTCTCCTCTCTCTCTTTCAGCTCTTCTCTTCTCCCCCTCTTTCTCTCCTGTCTCTTTCTGCTCTTCTCCCCCTCTCTCCTCTCTCTCTCTCTTTCTGCTCTTCTCTTCTCCCCCTCTTTCGCTCCTGTCTCTTTCTGCTCTGCTCTTCTCTCCCCTCTTTCTCTCCTCTCTCTGTCTCTTTCTCGTCTCTCTGTCTCTTTCTTTCCCTTCCCTCTGTTTTCCCATTGTGTCTCGCTCCGTCCCGGAACGATGAGAGAAGGCAGACAAAAATAGATTTTGGGAGTGCATGGGAAGTACCCCTCTTATGGAAGAAAGAGGAAAGCGACTAGGATAGAGAGAACGAATGCCAGATAGGAATAGAATGAGAGCCAGTGTGAATGAAGTGTGAAGAACCCAAAAGTACAGACTGATCCGTGGATTACGACGTGGTATGGAAGCAATTATTAGTCTCGTCTGTGCATTTATGTAGGCCTAAGATTTTAGGTAAACTAACTCTGGTCCATGGTAATTGTGGGGATTTCTTTCTGGCAAGCTCCAGCATGTGCGGGTGTGTGTGTGTGTGTGTGTGAGGTGGGGTAGGGGGGGTGGGGGAGTGGACTTGTTTAACTATACTTGTGGGGACCAGAAGAGTAAACTAACAAAGATCAAATGTTCAAATGTTATTTTGAAGGCATTAGGTTATAGGCGCTAGGGTTAGGTTTAGGGTTAGGTTTAGTTAGGTTTAGGGTTAGGTTTAGGTTTAGAGTTAGCATTAGCATTAGGGACAATAGGATTTTGAATGGGAATGAATTGTGTCTCCCAACAAGGTTAGTTATACGAGACTGTGTGTGTGTGTGTGTGTGTGTGTGTGTGTGTGTGTGTGTGTGTGTGTGTGTGTGTGTGTGTGTGTGTGTGTGTGTGTGTGTGTGTGTGTGTGTGAGTGGCTGTCTGTTTATGTAGAGTTTATTCGTGGGTGTGTACGTCATGTGTAGTGTACAGTGCACACGACTGCATGCCTGTGACCGCTTATGTGTTTTTTTAATGGGAGCTTTAAATGATTTAGATGGGAAGTGCACTGTGAACACGTGGCCCCCCCTGAAACACACACATCTGTGTTTAGGGTTACCTCATACTTATGTATGTTTCAACTACGGTGTCCTGCACATATGCTTCTTCAAAAAGGAGAAAGGCGATTTGGATGGTTGGGGCAAGTGCATGTGTTTACCAATGAGTGATGTGAAGTGGTTTTCCTGTAAAGTCAGATGGTGGAAATCCTATCCCCCTGTAGGCCATGCCAACATGTTTTAGGAAGACCATGTGACACTCTATTAGCCGTCTCACCACCATGCCTCGGGCTGCCCCCCTAACCTCCACATTACAACGGTTCACAATGTACCTCGATCCTTGGTCATTTGAAAAAGGCGCCCTATGCTAAACTGACACCTAGCCCCTAAACCGACACCTAGCCCCTACCCCCTAAACCGACACCTAGCCCCTACCCCCTGAACTGACACCTAGCCCCTACCCCCTAAACTGACACCTAGCCCCTCCCCTTTCCCCTACCCCCTAAACCGACACCTAGCCCCTCCCCTTTCCCCTACCCCCTAAACCGACACCTAGCCCCTACCCCCTAAACCGACACCTAGCCCCTACCCCCTAAACCGACACCTAGCCCCTACCCCCTGAACTGACACCTAGCCCCTCCCCTTTCCCCTACCCCCTAAACCGACACCTAGCCCCTACACCCTGAACCGACACCTAGCCCCTACCCCCTAAACCGACACCTAGCCCCTCCCCTTTCCTCTACCCCCTAAACCGACACCTAGCCCCTCCCCTTTCCCCTACCCCCTAAACCGACACCTAGCCCCTACCCCCTAAACCGACACCTAGCCCCTACCCCCTGAACTGACACCTAGCCCCTACCCCCGAAACCGACACCTAGCCCCTCCCCTTTCCCCTACCCCCTAAACCGACACCTAGCCCTAACCCCCTAAACCGACACTTAGCACCTACCCCCTAAACCGACACCTAGCCCCTCCCCTTTTCCCTACCCCCTAAACCGACACCTACCCCCTAAACCGACACCTTGCACCTCCCCTTTCCCCTACCCCCTAAACTGATGCCTAGCCCCTATCCCGGTTCCCTAGCACCTACACCTAGCCCCCATCCCGGGTCCCTAGCCCCTACACCTAGCCCCTACACCAAGCCCCTATCCCGGGTCCCTTGCCTCTACACCTAGCCCCTACACCTAGCCCCTATCCCTGGTCCCTAGCCCCTACACCTAACCCCTATCCTGGGTCCCTAGCCCCTACACCTAGCCCCTATCCCAGGTCCCTAGCCCTTACACCTTGTCCCTAGCCCCTACACCTATCCCGGGTCCCTATCCCGGGTCCCTAGCCCCTATCCCGGGTCCCTACATCTAGCCCCTATCCCGGGGTCCTAGCCCCTGTCCCGGGTCCCTAACCCCTTCACCTATCCCGGGTCCCTAGCCCCTATCCCGGGCCCCTATACCTAGCCCCTACACCGGGCCCCCTACACCTAGCCCCTATCCCGGGTCCCTAGCCCCTACCCTGGTCCCCCTAGCCCCTACACCTAGCCCCTATACCAAGCCCCTACCCCAGGCCCCCTAGCCCCTACACCTAGCCCCTATCCCGGGCCCCTATACCAAGCCCCTAGCCCCTACACCTAGCCCCTATCCCGGGCCCCTAGACCAAGCCCCTACCCCAGGCCCCCTAGCCCCGACACCTAGCGCCGACCCTGGGCCCCTATACCAAGCCCCTACACCTAGCCCCTATCCTGGGACCCTATACCAAGCCCCTACACCTAGCCCCTATCCCGGGCCCCTATACCAAGCCCCTACACCTAGCCCCTACCCCGGGCCCCTATACCAAGCCCCTACCCCAGGCCCCCCAGCCCCTACACCTAGCCCCTATCCCGGGCCCCTATACCAAGCCCCTACACCTAGCCCCTACCCCGGGCCCCCTAGCCCCTACACCAAGCCCCTACCCCAGGCCCCTTAGCCCCTACACCTAGCCCCTACCCCAGGCCCCCTACCCCAGGCCTCCTAGCCCCTACAACTAGCCCCTATCCCGGGCCCCTACACCTAGCCCCTATCCCGGGCCCCTACACCTGGCCCCTACCCTTTTCCCTTTAATAGTTGCCTCCAACTACTGACGTAGGATCCGATACTTTGCAATCTTTTCAATTCAATAAATCTTTTTAAGTCTCTGAAGGGGCAGCATAAAAACTCAGGATTAGTGAGAAACAAAAATCATGACCTACTTACTTATATGATCTCGGTCCCTGCATTTTCATAGCCTGTCATAGTGGTATACACACCAGTAGCAAGGCACTGTCCTGTATCGCTCTGTAATGCTGTAGTGCCTCCTGGCAAGCCTAAGGGTGACATGGCATGTTGGCACCTCCTCAATGCCCCATGCCAACTGTGGAACTTCTGGAGAGGTGCTTAACCAGCCATGGGCACCACTTGCTCTGGGGCACACGACACACACACACATACCACACCGCACACGGACGCACGTATATACACACACTGTTGGGACTCGGGGGGGAAGGGAAAAATAAGAACCCATTCACCCAATTCTACTGCTCTCACACACACACACACACACACACACACACACACACACACACACACACACACACACGTCTGGCCTCTGTTCTGTGGTGGCTGCTCACCCAGTGGTAAGTGCTGCAGTGAGTGATGGAGTAAAGTTGAGCCGAGGCGGTTTAGAAGTATTTAATCCGTCTCACCCCTCCTCAGCCCTCCCTCTTCATCCTTGTTGTTGGAGTTATATTACAAACACACACACATACAGTACACACACACATACACACGCAAACCCTTTTTCTTTCTGTCTGTCCGTCACTCACTCTTTTGCTCTCTCACACACACACACACACACACACACACACACACACACACACACACACACACACACACACACACACACACCGAACAAGTCTACTCTGTCATTGAATCCCTGACCTGAAACCATAGCCAGGCGAGACCTATTTATATGCTACCAGTATTTTCACTATCCTTTTGTACTTGTTGGATGACTGCAGTCAGTTCATAGCTTCTTTTTTACTTGGTACAGATGTAGGATCTGAATTTGATCACCCTGCTGCAGGAGTACTTTCCTTGCAATGCAGCACATGTTAAACGTGAAGGTGTATTTGAGGTTTAAAAAGGCTTCTGAAATTTGTAATTTTCACGTTTAAATTTCAGACTTGATTTTCCCTTCAAAATGTATCAACCCCTACAAAAAAATGGCATTAATTATAATACACGTAGTAATTGACATTTCTGTTTCTGCATGATTATTTGCCTTCGACATCTATAATAAGACGGTTGGATAGATGCAGTGCCTCTTAGAGTATATGACCAGGTATGACATTCAGTGCAGTTAGTCACACAGTTGCCGCCGCGGGTGCCATCTTGACAGGGAAATTATGAAGAGATGTTCGTAACTTCTCAACGTGACGCTACTCAAAAGGACTTAGAGAAACTGAACTGTAAATGAAGAGCTACAGAGTGTTGAACGTTAGGCAACATCCTGCCAATTGCGTCATATGTATCAGTAACTGCCTTCTCCTTGATGCTGCCCATTATTATGAAATTCATTCTGCTACAGATATTGTGTGGCATGGTCAGTTTGATGAGAACATTTATCCACTGTGAAAAGTGACTTTCTACTATTAGCTCTATGCTATATCTATTTCTACGAGAGAGAGAGAACCCTGGAGATCCTTCTGGACCCTCAGATCCAGTTGATCCCCCCTCAGCCTATGTTAGGTCAGGATGTGAGCTATGCTATGGATACAACCCTAGTCTAGACCAGACCTAGGTTCAAATACATGTGCATTTGAGTATCTGCCACGCTCCCCAGCATCGCACACTCCTGCCACCATCATTATATACACCTGCCCCCACCCCGTCACGCGCATCAACGATTATTGGACTCACCTGGACTCAATCACCTCTGTCATTTCCTCCCCTATATCTGTCTGGTTCCCCGTTCTGTTCCCTGCTTCAGCGTTGTCGTCGTATGTTCTTGTTTACCCGTGTGCCAACGCTTCGCCTGTCTTGTTACCTGTCTGTTCCCGATTAAATGTTGACTCCCCGTACCTGCTTCTCATCTTCGGCGTCGGTCCTTACAGTATCTGGTATTTCAGTTTAGTTATGTAATGTTATGTTATGTAATGGTTATTTGTAAAAAGTAAATAGTCTACCAAATATTATTTTCAAATACCTGGGTTAAATACCTGGGTTAAATACCTGGGTTAAATACCTAGGTTAAATACCAGGGTGAAATACCTGGGTGAAATACCTGGGTGAAATACCTGGGTGAAATACCTGGGTGAAATACATGCGTTAAATACCTGAGTTAAATACGACTCAATATTTGAGTCGGTGTATTTGAATATCGACAGGGTAGCTTAGTGGTTAGAGTGTTGGACTAGTAACTGGAAGGTTGCAACTTTAACTTCTTTTTTATTTATTTATTTTTTATTTTTTATTTTTACAGGGACAGTGCACATTAATCAACGTTTCAGTAAAAGTGCCGGTTTTAGCCAGCCGGCTAATTTTCAACCGCAGTCCCTGGGCAGGTTATTAAAAACAATTACAATATAGACAATAGCAACATAGAACAAGCAAGACATAGCAACATAGGACAAGCAAGACGTAGCTAACAGACAGAGCAACATAGAGCAAAAAGCAGCAAGACAAAATTCATAAAAGCAACAAAGTGTTTCCACACCTCACAAGCTACAGACAACAGACAACATGGAAAGCGGCAACACACAGCTAGGGACCATGTTCACAAATCTGATTGACCTTTAGCCATGTCTTCAAGCATTTTGTGAAAGTGTGATATGTGGTGCAGTTGTGTGTGTCTGATGGCAGTGTATTCCAGACATGGGAAGCTCTCACAGAGAATGCAGATTTACTAAAGGTGCTTTTCCTTAGGGGAACTATACAGTCACCTCTCATGGCAGACCTTGTGGATCTGCTGCCATATGTCTGGGTTTTCTGTTTAACAAAAATATTGAGTGGAGGGGGAGCCAGGCCATTAAGGATCTTGAATACAAGACATGCGTCGGTGTATTGCACAAGATTTTCCCAACTCAAGAGCTCATGCTTTCTAAGGATGTGACAATGATGATGGCTATTGGGCTTCCTATCAAGCACTTTGAGAGCCTGTTTGTAGACAGACTGAATAGGTTTTAATGTTGTACAGCAAGCTTGGGCCCAACTAGTCAAGCAGTATGTTAAGTGGGGAGTATCATAGAGTTGAAGTACAGTTTTGCTACCTCTGTAGTCAAACAATTTCGTATAAATCGGAAATTAGCTAGGTTGAATTTAGTTATTTGAATTACCTTTTTCACATGCTTTTTAAAAGAGAGGTTGGAATCAAGTATGATGACTGCCTGACTGACGTCTTGAGATGTTGCTTTAATGTAGTCACATAATTTTCCTGCCTCATGATGCCATCTATTTTGTGAAGTGCACCAGTCTCTCCTGCAGCAAAGCACCCCCACAACATGATGCTGCCACCTCCGTGCTTTACAGTTGGAATGGTGTTCTTCGGCTTGCAAGCCTCCCCCTGTTTCCTCCAAACATAATGATGGTCATTATGGCCAGTTATTTTTTTTGTTTCATCAGACCAGAGGACATTTCTCCAAAAAGCACTATCTTTGTCGCCCATGTGCAGTTGCAAACCGTAATCCGCCTTTTTTTATGTCTGTTTTGGAGCAGTGGCTTCTTCCCTGCTGAAAGGCCTTTCAGGTTATGTCGATATTGGACTCGTTTTAACCTGGATATAGATACTTTTGTACCTGTTTCCTCCAGCATCTTCACAAGGTCCTTTGTTGTTGTTCTGGGATTGATTTGCACTGTTTTGCACCAAAGTACGTTCATCTCTAGAAGACAGAACGCGTCTCCTTCCTGAGCGATGTGACGGCTGCGTGGTCCCATGGTGTTTATACTTGCGTACTATTGTTTGTACAGATGAACGTGGTACCTTCAGGCATTTGGAAATTGCTCCCAAGGATGAACCAGACTTGAGGTCTACAATTTATTTGCTGAGGTTTTGGCTGATTTCTTTGGATTTTCCCATGATTTCAAGCAAAGAGGCACTGAGTTTGAAGGTAGGCCTTGAATTTCATCCACAGGTACACCTCCAATTGACTCAAATTATGTCAATTAGCCTATCAGAAGCTTCTAAAGTCATGACACAATTTTCTGGAATTTTCCAAGCTGTTTAAATGCACAGTCATCTTAGTGTATGTAAACTTCTGACCCACTGAAATTGTGATACAGTGAATTATAAGTGCAATAATCTGTCTGTAAACAATTGTTGGAAAAATGACTTGTGTCATGCACACAGTAGATGTCCTAACCAACTTGCCAAAACTATAGTTTGTTAACAAGAAATTTGTGGAGTGGTTGAAAAACTAGTTTTAATGAGTCCAACCTAAGTGTATGTAAACTTCCGACTTCAAATGTACATGTTTGGCAGAATTGGCCTGTGATTTCCAGTGTATTATAATTGCTGCATTATATAGGGCCCTATAAAATCTGTTTTCTTTTTTGACTGATTTCCGTGGCAGGTTTCCACCCTAAAACTCACCCTTTTTTATATAGAACATCCAATCTTGTTGTTTGTCCACAAGAATGCTTAAACCACATCAGGGTACCACTTGAGGTCTGGGGAAAATCTCTCATTTGTGGTGTTGTTGTCCTTTTAATGCATGTGTGCACCAGCCATAGACTGTTGTTTAGCTTGCGGTGTTTCTGTAGCCCTCAACAAATAATCATGATATAATGAATGAACATTTCATTGAGAAGATTTTGGGGGATAGCCTTTCTATCTACCAGCAGATGGTTATTGTTAGCATTATCGCTAACGGATACACAAAGTGAGGACTAGACATACACAACACACAGACAGTGACATTCCTCCCACTGGGCACAGACTGGTTGAATCAACGTTGTTTCCATGTCATTTCAATGAAATTCCATTGAACCAACGTGGAATAGACGTTGAATTGTCACCTGTGCCCAGTGGGCTGTGTCGTTTCAGAAAGTTGCAGGAAAATACGAATCGCTCGTGCATTTTGTTCACGTCTTCTGATTATCTTGGGCAAATGAATGCATTTCTAATGAGTTCAATTCATTAAGTTGAATTCGTACTAAGTTCAATACTTCTTTTTTTTTTTTACATTGTTTGAATTCCGTTTGAATGTCTGGACTCCGTGATTCTCTGCAGATTTTATAGAGCCCTAATTAAATAGCCGCTATGTATTTGTGATGTAGTGGAACCCAATCCAGCTCAACCAGTCTTCCTGTGCTAGTTTTATTCATGTTTGGGCTTGTACGTCTGTCTGTCCTATTGACATATACTAGTGCTGTACTGCCCTCCATAACTCATTGGCTAGTAGCTACATCACTCTACACAGCCGGTGGTCTCACGATACAGATACGCTTGTTACGCTCTTTGTATGAAACCGTGTCAAGGATATTTCAGAAACAAGCCATCTTGTTCAGACTTGAAGGGGTGGGATGATTTCTCGGTGCACACTGACCCTGAGCACCACATTCCACTCGAGTGACAGCTTTGTGCGCCAGAGCAGAATATGTCAGTTGTCTCATAACACCATGTTGTTATGATGCCATGAGTCCAGCTGTATGGTAGTTAGTGGAAGTAGCTCAATTTAATACTCCTACATGGGTGAATCCCGACCCAACTCATAACCCCTGGGGGCTGGGTGATGTAACCACACACAGGTGTGTGCACACTATATACACACACACACACACAGCTTTCCACTATACTGTAGGGGGAGTGTGGAAAGAGACACAGCAAAGCATGTCCAGAAGGGGACAATAAAAGCAGAAATTACATGTTTGGGCTGTGTCACAGTAATGTCCCCTGGAGTCACCTGTGACCTACTTTACTCGTGTTAATGGTGTCACTTGTGTGTGTGTCCTTTAAAGTTGTGTGTGTTGCGTCAGTCTGTGCCCGAGGTAGTGGCTCACGCAGCCTAATATCCCATTGACCACAGAGAGAGAGGAAACGGAAGGATCTGGTTCTTTAAAGGAGGAATAGAGACCGAATCCCCCAGAGAGAGAGTGAGAGATTTAGCATGAACAGGGCTATCTTCCATTCTATCCACATTCAGTTACAGCATATATGGTTTCATTTTCCTTGTCAGTTAGAATGTCTTCTATTCATGTATTCTATAATATTCTGTGTTATCTTTCTGTTCCATTCTATTCCCTCCTGTATGTTGTAGTGGATGAGGCCAGTGGTTGAATGGAACCCATTGTGATTGCCTGTGTCCGTTTTGCTGCCCCTCCTCTCTCTCTCTCCCTCTGCCTCTCCCTCTACCTCTACCTCTACGCTGGTTATATTTCCTATAGCCGTCCTGACATTGATTTCATGTTGGTGGACTTCATAAGGCTGTTTATTGCCTACTGTGGACAGTGAGCGGTGTTAGCCTTAGTGGAGCGCTACACTTGACTTGGTGAGACAGACTGAGGTTGTACAGGAACAAATATTGAAAGGAGGGAGGTAGAGAGGGATAGTTTTATTTGGACTTTGATTTTAGCCCTCAGGGGAGGAAGTAGGTTTAGTTTAGCTTCGTTTCCTTGGCGATGCTAATGAAAGAAATACAAATAAAGTATTTATTTCTCTGTCTCGCTCTGGCTCTCTGTCTCTCACTCTCTTTCTCTCTCTCTCATTCTCTGTCTCTCTGTCTCTCTCGCTCTCTTTCTTGCTCACTTTCCCTCTGTCTCTCGCTCTTTCTGTCTCTCGCTCTCTTTCTTGCTCACTTTCCCTCTGTCTCTCGCTCTTTCTGTCTCTCTCGCTCTCTTTCTTGCTCACTTTCCCTCTGTCTCTCGCTCTTTCTGTCTCTCTCGCTCTCTTTCCCTCTGTCTCTCGCTCTTTCTGTCTCTCTCGCTCTCTTTCTTGCTCACTTTCCCTCTGTCTCTCGCTCTTTCTGTCTCTCTCGCTCTCTTTCCCTCTCTCTCGCTCTTTCTGTCTCTCTCGCTGTCTTTCTTGCCCTCTGTCTCTCTTTTTTCCCTTCCTGCTCTTTCTCTTTTTTCACTCTTTCTTTCTTTCTCTTCTTGCCTTCTCTCCTCTCGTTCGTCCTCTCTTTCACCACCCCTCTATCAGTGGTATCGTACCAGTCTCGCCCTTCTATCTCTCCTTCTCTCACTCCCCTCTGTCCAATCTCTTCCACGCATCTCCCATCTTCCCATTTGTTTGTGTCCTCAGTTCTGTTCTGCAAGTGCGCACACACACACACACACACACACACACACACACACACACACACACACACACACACACACACACACACACACTCACACTCGGCTTTCCTGTTTCGTGGGAGATTGCCGATAGCGCTGGGGAATGGTGTGTGTGTGCTGTGTGTCAATAGATGACCTTTTGTGTGCGTGTGTGTGACTTTGTTGTTCATGGGGGTCATAGTGAGAGACCTGACTATCTTCATTCCTATGCTAGAGAACGAGAGTCAGAGAGAGAGAGGGGGAGGGGGTGCTTACGTCCACGGATGACTTGAGTAAGGGATGACCGATCAGGTGCATGTGTATGCATTGCAAGTGTGTGTTATGCAAGCCTGTCGTGATGGTGTGTTTGTTGTTGAGTAACTCCAGCAGGAATAGTTCAGTGGCCTATATGGTAACAGACAGTCCCATCCCTTAGTACACCAGTATATCAAGTTCACTCACTGAATAATAGTGCATTAGTTACACAGGCACACACACACATACATGTTCCCTGTCCGTTTGCCAGTCTGGTTGACTCTAATGGGGAGATCCAATGACTAAGTAGGCTAGTCGTGTTTTGAATTCTCAGTGCTTTATTCAAATGCTTTGACGAACACACACACACACACGCGCGGCGCTAAGAGAAAAGGTCTTCTTGGCAGTCAAACCAGTCAATGGGGCGCCAGACAATTTTGCGAAAGAGTGTGTGCGTGTGCACTTGTGTGTGTGTGTGTGTGTGTGTGTGTTCGTGTGTGTGTTCCTCTCAAATAAAATTGTCATAAAAAAAGTTGTTACGTTTTAATAAGCTCTCAGGTCGCTGTGTTTATGTACACACGTGGTCGGGGCTCCTCTCGCCTTCACTAGGGAAGGGCTCAGACTGGTCTGGAAGCCAATCAAATCACAGGAAAAAGGGATAGCCAAAAAGCCTATCCCCTAAAGCCTTAAGGCCTCAGCCAGGCTCAAGTCTGCAGAAGGCCTTAAGACTGCTTTCCTGGCAGTAGACCCACTCGCTCTCTCCTCTCTCCTGGCGTCGATGTGCTCTCTCTCTATTTATCTCTCTCTATTTCTCTCCCTCTCTTCCTCCCTCCCTCTCTCTATTTCTCTCCCTCTCTTCCTCCCTCTCTCTATTTCTCTCCCTCTCTTCCTCCCTCCCTCTCTAATTCTCTTCCTCCCTCCCTCTCTCTAATTCTCTCCCTCTCTTCCTCCCTCCCTCTCTCTATTTCTCTCCCTCACTTCCTCCCTCCCTCTCTCTAATTCTCTCCCTCACTTCCTCCCTCCCTCTCTCTAATTCTCTCCCTCTCTTCCTGCCTCCCGCTCTCTATTTCTCTCCCTCTCTTCCTCCCTCCCTCTCTCTAATCCCCCCCCTTTCTTCTTATGATCATGTTTGTGGTTTAAGAAGCTTGTGTGTTTGTTTGTGGTTATGTGTGTGGGTGGTTGTGTGTGGACGGAAGAGGGTTTCTCTCTATTTTTCACTCTCCATGACACACGCCCTCTTTCGTGCATTTCCTCTCATTCTTTCTCTCGCTCTCCTTGTTTTTGACATTTTGTTTCTTTTTGGCTTCGTCTTTCTTCCATTCTCTCCCTCTTTCTCTACCACTTTCTCTCTCGTGTTGCATTCTCGCCCTCCTCTGCTCATGAACTCTCTCCTCTTCTTGCTCCCATCAATCTCTCTCTCTCTCATAGCTCTCTCTCTCTCTCTCTCTCTCTCTCTCTCTCTCTCTCTCTCTCTCTCTCTCTAACTGGGTTTGTCTGTAAAGAGCTTTGTGCCAATGGGCGTTCCAGAACACTAAGCTGATTACTGTCTGCTAATGAGACAGTTCTCACATGGGGGAGGGGGGACTGGTGTGTGTGTGTCCCAGACTTGGGTCAGTGCTGAGGCAGAGGGTCTCATTTGTCAGTGGGTATGATGAGTGATGTGTAAAGGCCACACATGGGGTTATTTTTTTTGCAAATAATTGTTTTATTTCACCGCAAGTCAGTTAAGAACAAATTATTATTTACAATGAAGGCCTAGGAACAGTGAGTTAACTGCCTTGTTCAGGGGCAGAATGACATTTTTATCTTGTCAGCTCTGGGGTTTGATCGAGCAACCTTTCGGTTACTGGCCCGACGCTCTAACCACTAGGTTTCCTGCCACCCCAGGTTATAGTGCATGTAGAGGATCAACCCAGGGTGACAGAGAGGGGATGTGATGTTGAAGGGGTCAGGTTAGTAATATTGGATCAGATGGCGACTGTGTGTTTGCTGATTCACACACACACGCAAACTTTCTGAGACCAACTCTCGGGGCTAAGACTGGTTCAGTCATGTAGAGACAGAAGAACAAAACTGATTCAGCTAGACAGCTGAGTTATGTCATCAATGTGCCAGAGGGCAGGCAGAGGTAATGGACAGCGAGAGGAGAGGAAGTTGCTTGCTCTTTCTCTCACTGTGGTGCTTGTTATCGTCGTCAACCTTCAAGGCTTCTGCCACTGAAACAGAAAGAAAGTCCCTGCAGAAATGTCACGGACACTCTGAGGAGTGTGTCTTGGTGGAGGCTGTGTATTGTGTGTGTGTGACTCATTTATATGTTGTCACAGAAATGCCACAGAGGCTGGTGTTAGAGTGTGTGTGTGTGTGTGTGTGTGTGTGTGTGTGTGTGTGTGTGTGTGTGTGTGTGTGTGTGTGTGTGTGTGTGTGTGTGTGTGTGTGTGTGTGTGTGTGTGTGTGTGTGTGTGTGTGTGTGTGTGTGTGTGTGTGTGTGTGTGTGTGTGTGCGTGCGTGCGTGCGTGCGTGCGTGCGTGCGTGCGTGCGTGCGTGCGTGCGTGCGTGCGTGCGTGCGTGCGTGCGTGCGTGCGTGCGTGCAACTGTGTTTTGTGTGCAATTATGTACATCTGTGTCTCTCAGGGATGCAAACTAGTCACCTTTCGGTTTTTGAATACAAAATAGATGACCTACGTGATTTGTGCAGATCCGATGAGAAAAGTTTGTGGGGGGGGGGGTTGGATCACTACTGGGTGTATGCAAAAGGGGGATGCGTGTTTGGGGCAATACTGGCTGTATCCAAGGCTCAGCCAACCATTCACATAACAGCAGAATGCAGCGACTGAGGAGAGAAGAGACAACCAATGTGCTAGTTACAGCATCAGAGCGCTCTGGAAAGGCAGCAGAGAGTGGAAAGGCAGTTTGCTAGTTACAGCATCAGCAAGCGCTCTGGAAAGACAGCAGAGAGTGGAAAGGCAGTTTGCTAGTTACAGCATCAGCGAGCGCTCTGGAAAGACAGCATAGAGTGGAAAGGCAGTTTGCTAGTTACAGCATCAGAGCGCTCTGGAAAGGCAGCAGAGAGTGGAAAGGCAGTTTGCTAGTTACAGCATCAGCGAGCGCTCTGGAAAGACAGCAGAGAGTGGAAAGGCAGTTTGCTGGTTACAGCATCAGAGCGCTCTGGAAAGACAGCAGAGTGGAAATGCAGCAGAGAGTGGAAAGGCAGTTTGCCAGTTACAGCATCAGAGCGCTCTGGAAGACAGCAGAAAGTGGAAAGGCAGTTTGCTAGTTACAGCATCAGCGAGCGCTCTGGAAAGACAGCAGAGAGTGGAAAGGCAGTTTGCCAGTTACAGCATCAGAGCGCTCTGGAATACAGCAGAGAGTGGAAAGGCAGTTTGCTAGTTACAGCATCAGCGAGTGCTCTGGAAAGACAGCAGAGAGTGGAAAGGCAGTTTGCCAGTTACAGCATCAGCGAGCGCTCTGGAAAGACAGCAGAGAGTGGAAAGGCAGTTTGCCAGTTACAGCATCAGCGAGCGCTCTGGAAAGACAGCATAGAGTGGAAAGGCAGTTTGCTAGTTACAGCATCAGAGCGCTCTGGAAGACAGCAGAGAGTGGAAAGGCAGTTTGCTAGTTACAGCATCAGCGAGTGCTCTGGAAAGACAGCAGGAGAGTGGAAAGGCAGTTTGCTAGTTACAGCATCAGCGAGCGCTCTGGAAAGACAGCATAGAGTGGAAAGGCAGTTTGCTAGTTACAGCATCAGAGCGCTCTGGAAGACAGCAGAGAGTGGAAAGGCAGTTTGCTAGTTACAGCATCAGCGAGCGCTCTGGAAAGACAGCGGGAGAGTGGAAAGGCAGTTTGCTAGTTACAGCATCAGCGAGCGCTCTGGAAAGACAGCATAGAGTGGAAAGGCAGTTTGCTAGTTACAGCATCAGAGCGCTCTGGAAGACAGCAGAGAGTGGAAAAACAACAGAGAGTGGAAAGGCAGTTTGCTAGTTACAGCATCAGCGAGCGCTCTGGAAAGACAGCGGGAGAGTGGAAAGGCAGTTTGCTAGTTACAGCATCAGAGCGCTCTGGAAGACAGCAGAGAGTGGAAAGGCAGTTTGCTAGTTACAGCATCAGAGCGCTCTGGAAGACAGCAGAAAGTGGAAAGGCAGTTTGCTAGTTACAGCATCAGCGAGCGCTCTGGAAAGACAGCAGAGAGTGGAAAGGCAGTGTGCCAGTTAACTTACAGCAGCGCGTCCTATGATGATAATGAAGAGGTAAACTAGGTGAGAAGCCTGACCACGGAGACAAGGGGGGAGAAGGTGATGAAACTTCATGAGCTGTACCCCAAAACAACTGCCATTTAGAAAGTTTGAGGTGAGGGAGAAAGTGTGGTGGAACAAGTATTGTTACCATTGTTAAATATCTTGCTAGCTGGATCGAATTCTCTGTTAGCTAGCCAGAGAAATGTTGAGCAACATTAGCCAACTTAACTGATCAAATATTTGAGTTTATGGTGTGAAAATTAGCTGTCTAATAAAGCCAGACAGCTAACATTAGCTACCTAATGTTACAACATCAGATGAGCTAACGTTAGTAACCTAAACAATCCGCTCTAGTATTAACTGTTAACGTTATACGACTCCTTGCCGTTACTCAAGTTATAACGCGTTAACGTTAGTTGCTTACTGAACCTTGGCAATCTGTGTGAAATGTTAACTAGCTGACGAACTAACTACTATCTATGAACTAATGTTTTCCCTCTACAGTATGTGGTTAATTTTCAGAATGAGAGAATGAAGTGAAAATGAGGCGTTGCTTGTTAAACAAGTGGATTCAGGGTGTAGCTGTAGCCGGGCCGGGCTTAAGTTGGATGCCACTATAGAGGTGAAAGGAACGCCACACACCTTCTCTCTTTTTCAGTCAGTGGATAAAAGGGGTAAGCCAGATGTCCTCTCTGCCTGAAAGAGATCCGTTATGCCAACAAAGTGTATCAGGCTCTGCTGGCACATTGTAGAACAGATGTCCGCAGGCAGAAAGTGTACAATGTAATAATGTGCAGTGCAGCCCAAATATATTGTATGTGTTGTGTTGAACTTGACAGTAACACTTGCGAGTGAGTGAGTGAGGGGAGATTATTACATTTCTTTACTCAGTGAATGTTATTTTTGCACACATGTAGCCTTGTGCACTTGATCGATGTCTGCTGTAGTGGCCACTAGAATAGAGCAAAAATAGAATGCCTGTTTTGTTTCATTCTATTTCTACTTTAAGATGTGTTTTTCCCAAGTGCAATATTTAGATGTGTGAGGTCACAAGCGTCCTATTATAAAGGCTGTCATGGCTAACTGCAATATTAGTGGATTGTTTTTTCTCAAGACTTGAGTGTCATTTGCAGTAAAGTCTAGGCAGCAAATAACATTGGATTGCTTTCTTTACATTTTGTAGCTGTGAGTTAGGGTCACATTAACCACTTTTTATTTTACACACCGAGACGGATCATGTAGATCATATTCTTTGTTGTTTAATTACTTAAAACCTGCATTTCCCACTAGCAGGGATTTTTTTCAATGTTTCAGGGCAACAAAAGTGTCACCTTTTTGGGCCCTGACCAGTTTGCTTCCTTGGTCTCTGTCTCTCTATCATTTGGAACACATCCCATGCCAGTAGGCTTGTGATGCTCAGCGAGCCAGCGTCAGTGTTTAGTGTCCGTCACACAATGTTCTCCGCCAGCCGCAGAGAAGCACATAGAACCTAATCTTCGGTGCATTAGGACTTATGAAAGGGTTGACTCACCCAGGAATGGAAAGGAAATAACCACTGTACTCCCCAATTAAAGAGAGAGAGAGAGAGAGCTTACATCCAGTGGAGTGAGGGATGACAGATCAGGAAGACGTGCCACCCCTCCCCTGCTTTGTTTGTTTATCTTTCATTTCATATTCATTTGTCCTTTGTCGAGTCTATCTGTTTCTATTCATCAGCGGCCTCCCGGTGGTAGGCTGGAGTGGTGGGGTTAGGAGTGTTTGTGTTTGTGTACTGTGTGTTTAAGTGGTCCTGGAGTGGCCACGTCTTTTCACACTGAGGTCAACTGCAGATGGATTGAAAAGGCTTTTAGAGTACAACTGGGTATATGTCGTATTACCAACCAAAACGCACATCAAGCACCACTGCTGTGCGTCATGTGAGGGTAAATTTAAATATGTACTGGTGACTGTGTGCCCGTGGGGTCAGGCAGAGTGGTAACATTTATGCCTGACTGTGTGTTTGTGTCGTTAAGTGCTGTTGGTTGATTATGTGTTTTGTGAAAGATCATGGTGACGTGTGTCAATTGGTCTAAATGTTATAAGGTGTATTTTTCCATTTATAGACACATCACATGTGTTTTAATCAAATCAACTATATGCACTGAGCTTGTCGGATACTTTAAGAGCATTGTTTGATAATTAAGGCACACAAATGACTAAAGGGAGTCTAACCGCAATTGATTTGATTTCACCTCCATGCTGCAGCGACCACTATGGAACTTCAACAGTGTTTATGGCTCTGTCCATGTTGCTGAAGCTGCAATATAATTACAGCCATTTCTGACTGAAAAGGTCTCTTACCGAAATCTCTAATTCCTTTAGGAAAAACATTCCCAATTCCCACAGCTCTCTTTATCGCATTCATGTGACCAATAGGGCCTGACCTATAGCATATCATAATCACATCAATAAATTGGTTATAACAAACTCCGAACACATGTAACAGCAAAATGGATGCAGATGACTTGACAAATAAACTCGGGGAATGTCAACTGGTTGCACAGGTGGTAAAGGGGAAGTCGGATAAATTTGTGGAATAAATTTGACAAGTTGTGGAAAATACTGGAGATCAAGAAAAAGAAAGAAAGGAGCCAGCACTGTGTATATATTATGTGTGCCAAACATGAGCTGTTAGATTACAATATAACATTTCTGGCCATTTGGAGCAATGTAAACAACATTAAATGTCAGGTGTTAGGTAGGTAGCCTAGCGGTTAAGAGCGTAAACGAAAGGTCGCTGGAACGAATCCCCAAACTGACCAGGTGAAAAATATTTCGATGTGCCCTTGAGCAAGGCACTTCACCGTAATTGCTCTTGTAAGTTGCTCTGGATAAGAGTGTCTGCTAAATGATTAAAATGTATATAAATTATAAACTTACCAGACAGTGTTGTTGTAATGCCTTTTGTAAAGTCTTTTTTACAGCAAAGACTAAAAACGAGTTACGAAATTGAACAGTTTATTACGCTAATTATTTGAGTCGTTTTATTTATTTTAAAACTGAAATGCTTGATTTGCATTTCAAAACATGAATGACTCATGCTGTGTGATGAAATGAACAAATGAATGATTGATTGATACAGAAGCCTATATAGGTATTGAAATATAGGCCTAAGTAAGTTATGGTATTAAGACTAAGCAGAATGTGCTCTTTGGTCTACAACTCGATGGTGGTTATACAAGGCTGCTATACCCTGCCTACTAATGATAATGACATGACTTTTTATTATAGTAATAGTAACAATAACAATAAGAAGGCGGTCAAGAAAAAGGAATGTTATGCCCCCCCGAGTGGCGCAGCGGCCTAAGGCACTGCACTGTCACTACTGACCCGGGTTCAATCCTAGGCTGTCACACAAATGTCCGTGACCGGGAGTCCCATAGGGCAGCACACAATTGGCCCAGCTTCGTCCGGGTTAAGGGAGGGTTTAGCTGGAGGGGCTTTACTTGGCTCATCGTGCTCTAGCAACTCCTTGTGGCGGGCCGGGCGCCTGCAGGCTGACTTCGGTCGTCAGTTGTATGGTGTTTCCTCCGACACGTTGATGCAGCTGGCTTCCGGGTTAAGGAGCGCGGTTTGGTGGGTCATGTTTCGAAGGATGCACGACTCGAGCTTTGGCTCTCCCGAGCCCGTTGGGGAGTTGAAGCAAAGAGACAAGATTGAAATTGGGAGAAAAAGGAGCAATATTATTAATATTTTTAATTTTATTTGTAAAAGTATAAACAACACTAAATACATTATAAGTAATACCAGAGAGGCTGTTGTAATGAAAAAAAGTGTAAAGCCTTTATTACCACATAGCAAAGATTAAAAACAGACGGATTTGGTAAATTGTGGTTGCTCACGGAATCAGTAGGCTATTAAACAAACAGGATCTGTCTTATTTCAGTAGATATACACTACCTTTCAAACGTTTGGTGTCACTTAGAAATGTCCTTGTTTTTGAAAGAAGAGCACATTTTTTGTCCATTAAAATAACATCAAATTGATCCGAAATACAGTGTAGACGTTAATGTTGTAAATGACCATTGTAGCTGGGGAACGGCTGATTTTTAATGGAATATCTACATAGGCTCATTATCAGCAACCATCACTCCTGTTTCCAATGGCACGTTGTGTTAACTAATCCAAGTTTATCATTTTAAAAGGCTAATAGATCATTAGAAATATATTTTGCAAGTATGTTAATCAGCACAACCGTTTTCAGCTGTGCTAAAGAAGCAATTCAACAGGCCTTCTTTAGACAGGTTTGTGCCTTTCCAAATCATGTCCAATCAATTTAATTTACCACAGGTGGACCATAATCAAGTCGTAAAAACATCTCAAGGATGATCAATGGAAACAGGACGCACCTGGGCTCAATTTCAAGTCTCATAGCAAAGGGTCTGAATACTTATGTAGAGAAGGTATTTCTGTTTTGTATTTTTAATACATTTGCAAACATTCTACAAACCGGTTTACACATTGACATTTTGGTGTATTGTGTATAGATTGCTGAGGATTTGTTTTTGTTTAATAAATTATAGAATAAGGCTCTAACAAAATGTGGAAAAGGTCAAGGGGTCTTAAAAATTTCCGAATGCACTGTATATTTTTTTGCGGTCGACCAACAGCCGACTGACAAAACAATCAACCTGTCGACGAAATGGGGTCGGCCCTCGTGTGTTTCTTAGTATGTGTGAGCCAAGGTCTGCGAAACGTACGTGTGTGTGTTGGGGACATAGCCTCCTGGGATGGCTAAAAACAGCAGTGTTTGCAGACATGCTTTATGACTACAGACAGCTACTGTTACCCTGCTGTCCAGATAGTCCAACTGATCCAACTGGATCCCACCGCTCTCCCTTACACACGACCAGCCAGCAACTCTACTGCTGCTCTCCCTCTCAGCGACACATATGTCAAACATGCACACACACGCAGACATTCCGGTACAAACACACGCACACACATCAGCTGTCTCTTCACCACAGGGCTCCAAACGCCAACTTTTCATTAGGATGAGCAGAGCAAAGAATCTACCATTGTAAGTCTACCAACCTACTTACGTGGGGGGGGGTGGTGAGAGAGAAATGGATTGAGGGAGGGAGGGTGTTGAGAGCTCTAAAAAATATGTTCTCTTTTTCTCTCCCACTGGTGAAGAGAAGGGAAGGAGAGAGCCCCTATGGAGTACCTAGCATTCCCTAGGCTCATGGATAAATATTTGTGGTGCCATGTTGGGCCTGGCTGGCTATCTACCCGCCTCATGCACACACACACACACACACACCACACACACACACACACGCACACACTCTCTCTCCTGTGCACCCTGTTTCACAGAACTGCACTCCTCTGAATTAACGTCCTAAGGTTACACATGGTAACTTTAAACACCACAGGGGGGAGGAAGGAGGGAAGGGGGACTGGATTGATGGGATGCCACTTACATCTCTATTAATAATTACACTGTTTATTAGGAGGTCTCAGGACAGGGGTATGGTCCGGGCATGTGGGGACACACACACAGACACACCAGTTTCTGCCTCCTGAGTCATGGTATGATGTTCGCTAATAAGACGTTTAGTCAGCAGTTTTGTTTTCTCTTTGTCTACATTTCCTAAGAAGTTTGTCAATCAATCCCTTTGGGGCTCCAATCTAGTAACCAATATTTCTGACTTTGAGAAATCTGTTTTAGGTGAAACAAAGAAACAGGGGATGTGAAATAGCCTTCGAGGTACATGTTTTTCTTAGCCACAGATCTAGGATCAGATTACCCTCCTCTAACCTCAACCACTCTGCGAGTACAAACAATACTGACCCAAGATTAGTGTCTAGACCAGGGATGGGCAATTTTGATGGGGGTGGGGGCCCACAAAAAGGCTGAAATGCTGATGCCTGCGGGTGCTACATTGTGTGCAAAGCATTTTAGCAGCCCACCTCTTGACAGCAGAGAGAAATGTTTTACAGTTAATTTCCTGCAATTCTACAAATGTTTCCATAGGGTGGAGAAAAATGTTGGCAATGTGTAATATGATATCTGATTGAGACTGACTAACAAAATCAATGGGGGGTCCCCCCGAACGGTACATTTACCATGGTTACTAGGTTGAGATGGCTGGCTGCTAAACTGATTTACCATGGTTACTAGGTTGAGATGGCTGGCTGCTAAACTGATTTACCATGGTTACTAGGTTGAGATGGCTGGCTGCTAAACTGATTTACCATGGTTACTAGGTTGAGATGGCTGGCTGCTAAACTGATTTACCATGGTTACTAGGTTGAGATGGCTGGCTGCTAAACTGATTTACCATGGTTACTAGGTTGAGATGGTTGGCTGCTAAACTGATTTACCATGGTTACTAGGTTGAGATGGTTGGCTGCTAAACTGATTTACCATGGTTACTAGGTTGAGATGGTTGGCTGCTAAACTGATTTACCAATCTCAAAAATGTTAGCTGACATGGGCTAATTGAGTGACTATCAGTGACTGACCTGACAAGAGAAAAACTGCTGATGCAAAACCAATTTCTAAGTTGCACCTTGTGTATTCTACTATTCTAACCTGCAAAAGTAAGTTGAGACCCCGACTGAGTTAAAATTTATATATATATATATATATATATATATATATATATATATATATATATATATATATATATATATATTTTGTGTGTGTATATATATATATATATTCTCTCAACAAGCTTCATGAGGTGGAATGCTGGAATGCATTTCAATTAACAGGTGTGACTTGTTAAAAGTTAATCTGTGGCATTTCTTTCCTCCTTAATGCGTTTGAGCCAATCAGCTGTGTTGTGACAAGGTAGGGGGGTATACAGAAGACAGACCTATTTGGTAAAATACCAAGTGCATATTATGGCAAGAACAGCTCAAATAAGCAAAGAGAAATGACCGTTTTTATTTATTTATTTATTTCACCTTTATTTAACCAGGTAGGCTAGTTGAGAACATTTACAACTGCGACCTGGCCAAGATAAAGCAAAGCAGTGTGACACAAACAACAACACAGAGTTACACATGGAATAAACACACATACAGTCAATAATACAGTGTGTACAAATGAGGTAGGATAAGGGAGGTAAGGCAATAAATAGCCCATAGTGGCAAAATAATTACAAACACTGGCGTGATAGATGTGCAGAAGATGAATGTGCAAGTAGATATATACTGAGGTGCAAAGGAGCAAAATAAATAACAGTATGGGGATGAGGTAGTTGGATGGACAGTCCATCATTACTTTAAGACATGAAGAACAGTCAAGAACTTTGAAAGTTTCTTCAAGAGCAGTAGCAAAAACCATCAAGAGCTCTGATGAAGCTGGCTCTCATGAGGACCGAAACAGGAAAGGAAGACTCAGAGTTACCTCTGCTGCAGAGGATAAATTCATTAGAGTTACCAGCCTCAGAAATTGCAGCCCAAATAAATGCTTCACAGAGTTCAAGTAACAGACATCTCAACATCAACTGTTCAGAGGAGACTGAATTAATCAGGCCTTCGTGGTCAAATTGCTGCAAAGAAACCACTCCTTAAGGACATCAATAAGAAGAAGAGACTTGCTTGGGCCAAGAAAGACGAGCACTGAACATTAGACCGGTGGAAATCTGTCATTTGGTCTGATGAGTCCAAATTTGACCGCCGTGTCTTTGTGAGACGTAGGGTAGGTGAACGGATGATCGCCGCGTGTGTGGTTCCCACCGTGAAGCATGGAGGAGGAGGTGTGATGCTGAGGGGGTTCTTTGCTGGTGACACTGTCTGTGATTTCTTTAGAATTCAAGGCACACTTAACCAGCATGGCTACCACAGCATTCTGTGACGATACTTCATCCATCTGGTTTGTACTTAGTGGTACTATCAATTGTCTTTCAACAGGACAATGACCCAACACACCTCCAGGCTGTGTAAGGGCTATTTGACCAATAAGGAGAGTGTTGGAGCGCTGCATCAGATGACCTGGCCTCCACAATCACCTGACCTCAACCCAATTGAGATGGTTTGGGATGAGTTGGACTGCAGAGTGAAGGAAAAGCAACCAACAAGTGCTCAGCATTATGTGGGAACTCCTTCAAGACAGTTGGAAAAGCATTCCAGGTGAAGCTGGTTGAGAGAATGCCAAGAGTGTGCATAGCTGTCATCAAGGCAAAGGGTGGCTATTTGAAGAATCTAAAATATATTTTTATTTGTTTAATACTTTTTATGGCTACTACATGATTCCATGTGTTTTTTCATAGTTTTGACATTTTCACTATTATTCTACAATGTAGAAAATAGTCCAAATAAAGAAAAACCCTTGTGTGAGTAGGTGTGTCCAAACTTTTGACTGGTACTGTATATATTATAATAATAATATATATTTTAAATTAAACTGAGGGCCTTCAAAAGGGCGCCGGCCGCCGAATGCGTCAAGACTCTAGGACTGGATGGAGCCCCATGCTGCCTTGCCTGTCTTTATGTTAGTAAATCACCTCTCTGAACTGAACACTATTTATTCTGCAGCCTTCTACGAATACTTTGGCAGAAAAGTGGAATGGAGGGAGAGGCAGAGCGAGGCTTGATGTCCAAACTGTAGAACACAGGTCGTAGATAGGCCATACTTCAGCCTCAAACTTCGGGCCCAAAAACATGGTGATCTAACGTGTAAGGTGGGCATTAGAGGTTTACACAGATCCACCTGTACCCAGGACCCAGCCCGGGAAGGGCCCATACAGATCAGCGACTGTTGCAGAAGGGAGAGAGAGAGACATTTGATCATTTATGCTGCTGCTCTTGCTTTTCACGAGAGTGGAGCGTGGTGAGTGTTATCTAATCAATGGAGGATGCAATTCAAATGATGGAAGGAGAGGCGACAATGATCAAGAGCCGACAGGTAGGCTGCTACATAATATCCCGGATGGAGTTGTTACACAGTAGAATGAGAAAGGACGTGCACTGTTTTACCCACTACCCTTTGCTCTTGTTGGCTTCCCCCTCTCCCATTCTGGAGCCAGGGACAGGACGTTCTTAACAGATCAGGACGCGCGCACACACACACACACACACAGTCACACACCCACATGCTTTCTCATTCCCATTCCCCCTCAAACAAATGCCAAAGCAACAAGTCCCTATCCTCCATTCGGTATTGGTACACAGCCACACCCACCCATAGCTTTTACTGCATACTGGCCTTACCTGATCCACAACACAGCACATACATCTCCCAGCTAACTCACACACACACACACAGAGAGAGACTGCATTTCTCACTCGCTATATCTCTCCCTCTCTGCTCTTTGCACTGGTCCCCTCTTCCCTACTGGCTTTCATAAGACACTCTCTTTGCTTGGCAGAGGCCTTCCTATGGTGATGCCCCCCCCCCACCCACCCACCCACCCACCCCACCTTGTGTGTGCATGCTTACTGTGGTTGCGACATTGTGAGTTTTAGTACGCACATTGCACAGGTTCAAATCCCTAAGAAGATATGTATGCACTCATACATACTCACATTCACACACCTGCCTAAATGAACGTTATATAACTTGACAGCCGTGAAGTAATTGGCATTGAGTCAGAGGGGAGAGTGTGTGTGTGTGTGTGTGTGTGTGTGTGTGTGTGTGTGTGTGTGTGTGTGTGTGTGTGTGTGCGCGCGCTATGGGCTACCTGTTTCAGCCAGTGTCAGACTACTAAGTACAGTGACCCTACACAGACAGACAACTGACTCAGATAGACAGACAACTTACTCAGATAGACAAGACACTAGAGTGATCCACAGACCAGTGTGTGACATACAGAACAAGGCATTGCATCTTAATAAACAACTTGTATTAAGTGAGCGGTCGCGGACACTGACTCACAGACTGACAGATGCAAGGGTGACACACACACACACACACACACACTCAAATCAATCTACTTAAAGGCACAGGAAACAGGGTGTCTTGTCCTTAATGAATCGCTAAAGTGAGCCGTGACAGAAAAGGACATTGACAGCCCCAGACAGGCAGACGAACACACGCAGACACCCAACAAAACACACACGCACTACAATGGATGCTCCAACAAATGAGCCATCACTGCCCCAGACAGACTGACAGGAGGACAGAAATAGAGAGGGAACTGTTTATTGGCCAGTCAGTGGCAGAGGCAGGTCGTAGCCCCATCCTGGCTTCAGAGTTAAGGAGCCTGCAGAGAGGAACAGTCACACTCACACACAGACTCCCGCAGGCATCATCACATCGATTAGATCTCAGAACGGAAAGGCAACTCAAGGAAATGAATGAGATCGATAGACAAGCAGAGAGCGGGAAGGAGAGAGAGATCTGATTACAGTAGAAAGGAAACGCTTCCTGTCTGGTCTGGTTGCATATGACTGCACCGATGTCAGTGGTTAGTGTGTGTGTGTGTGTCAGGGTTCGCATTTAGATCTAGAATAGCAGAAGAGGATGCACCTACAAGCCTAATGGATTGGTGTGTGTTTAGTAATAGTCTGTTTGGTCTAATGTGCCATCCATATAATCCTCTGTAAATCCCAGTCACTTGTCTCTTCAGACACTCTGTGTCTAGACGCGCATGTGTGTTTGTGTGCCCACACCAATATGTGTGTGTTTGTGTGCGTGCCAATGCGTTCCCTGGGTCCGTTGGGCTGATTGTTGGTACGGCTCTCTCAGGCTGAGCTGCACTGGCTGCTGTTGTTAGCTGGCACCATCTGTGCCGGGACGCTAAATATAGCTCTGCACCAGGAAGAAGAAGAAGAATGGGGGGGGGGGGGGCTCTCACCAGAAATATAGACGAGACACTTTTTTTTTTCATTAACAGTTAGAGAGCAGGCCTGGGAAATTTCAGGGAACAAGGGAGTCCTTTCTCTCAATCGGTCACCATTCATCACTGTGTTTATTTGATGTATCCGCCATGTGGCCAGCCCCCAGCCACCTTTCCTCCTATTTTAAACTGCCCTTTAATGACGATGTTAAAACCATGATGACTATTATAGACCTACAGTACATACTTGTCACATGTGACTGTTAGCTACCCCTAATAAAGGGATAATCGACCGAGGGAGAGGAAGACGTATGAGAGTCGTGTTATGATGTGCATTTTCAGTCCTTTTTCCTTTCCGTAGTCTAAATATCCTCTGTCAGTACGACCCTCAAAGGCATTATCAACCGTACAATAGGTTCCATAACAAAGACAAGTGTTGATGACCTTTTCTTAGTGACGTGCTTGCTTTAGTTTTGTAATAAGATGGGGAAAAGACTATATTGCCCTAAAACAAAACATGTACGCACACACACACACACACATTCTCTCTTGTCCAACCTCTCTCTCTCTGTATTTCTCTCTCTCTCTCTCTGTATTTCTCTCTCCATATTTCTCTCTCTGTCTCTCTGTATTTCTCTCTCTCCATATTTCTCTCTCTGTCTCTGTATTTCTCTCTCTGTATTTCTCTCTCTCTTTCTGTATTTCTCTCCATATTTCTCTCTCTGTCTCTCTGTATTTCTCTCTCTCCATATTTCTCTCTCTGTCTCCGTATTTCTCTCTCTCTCTCTGTATTTCTCTTTCTCTGCATTTCTCTCTCTCTCCATATTTCTCTCTCTGTCTCCGTATTTCTCTCTCTCCATATTTCTCTCTCTGTCTCCGTATTTCTCTCTCTCTCTCTGTATTTCTCTTTCTCTGTATTTCTCTCTCCATATTTCTCTCTCTGTCTCCGTATTTCTCTCTCTCTCTGTATTTCTCTTTCTCTGCATTTCTCTCTCTCTCCATATTTCTCTCTCTGTCTCCGTATTTCTCTCTCTCCATATTTCTCTCTCTGTCTCCGTATTTCTCTCTCTCTCCGTATTTCTCTCCCCGTATATCTCTCGGGCGGTCTCACACTCCTCCATTCCATCCCTCTGTTGAACTTTGCTGTATATATTTCATTTGAGGACACAATATTCCCCTGTGGATAAACAGACATAGATATTTTATTTGTAGATTTGCAAACAATGTTGGTGATAAAGTGTGGTAGTCAGTAGATGAATGTCATAATATTTAGTTAATCTTCGTATCATATTCTGTTGTCTACTGTTCTTCTAACACAGCCATTTCCTCTGCTTCCAGAATGCTGATGTCTGTGCCCTGGCCTTGGAATTATGGGGGGGGGGAATTACAGGAGACTTGGAGATCCCTAAGCTCCTCATCCTTCTGTGACAACCAATGGAAAGAGAGAGGAGTCGGACTGGTCACGCCCCTGAAGCACTTTGGAAAGACGGATGGAAAACCTTTATTTTGTTGCTTTCAGTTTATTGGTTGTGATACCAATGGGGATGCGTGCCGATTCTAGCCCGTGAAGGGAGGACTCTCAGCCAATAAGAGAGAAGAATAAAGACTGACTGCGGACCGGGAGCCAATGATATTTTTCGATCATCACCCTAAATGAAAACACAATTAACCAATCAAAAAGCAGGATTTCATCTAATGATGGCTGAATATACATAGTATTATAAGGAAATATATAGAAGTATATATCTTTTCAAAAGTGCCTCATTTTTTGATTGTACAAAGAACTTAGCATTGACTAAGGAACTGAAGAACTTTTGTGCTCCTTTTGAAGTAGAATATGTTGTGGCGACCAGATGTAACGGACAAAGAAGAGAGCACTGGTACTGGTATATATTTTGAATAATAACGATGATGATGATGATGATGATGATAATAATAATAGCAATTAGCTGGCCTGACTGTGTTACTGTGAGAGATGTTGGCGGCATAGCTTCTAATGACTTTATGCTCATCGCTTCAATGTAGCTGACAGATGTTTCTCTCTCTCTCCACTCTCTTTCAATATCTCTATCTCTCTCTGCCCACACCTCTCATCCAAGAATGCAGAGTTATTCTATATCACATATCAACATGCTCACATACTACACAATATGCTCTGGTCAATATGTATTTAATGCACAGAGAGACACTTGGCACTTGTTGCCGATAAAGACAACTAAAAAAAACAATTGTATGGAACTATATTTAACCATAAATAGTTCTTTCAAATACTTGTATTAATTATAACACAGAAATAGATTACTCCACAATTTCCGTAATCTTAGCCTGTCTATACTGAACAAAATATACAACGCAACATGTCAAGTGTTGGTCCCATATTTCATGAGCTGAAATAAAAGATACCAGAAATGTTCCATACGCACAAAAAGCTTGTTCTTTAGCTCCCGAGTGGCGCAGCGTTCTAAGGCACTGCATCTCACTACAGACCCTGGTTTGATTTCACGCTGTGTCACAACCGGCCGTGATTGGGAGTCCCGTAGGGCGGCGAACAATTGGCCCAGCGTTGTTCGGGTTAGGGTTTGGCCGGGGTAGGCCGTCATTGTAAATAAGAATTTGTTCTTAACTGACTTGCCTAGTTAGATAAAGGTGAAATAAAACATTGATGAATACATCTCTAAAATTGTGTGCACAGATTTGTTTACATCCCTGTTAGTGAGCATTTCTCCTTTGCCAAGATAATCCATCCACCTGACATGTGTGGCATATCAAGAAGCTGATTAAAGAGCAAGATCATTACATAGGTGCACATTGTACTGGGGACAATAAAAGGCTACTCTAAAATGTGCAGTTTTGTCACACAAGAAAATCCCATAGATGTTTCAAGTTTTGCCCAATTGCAATTGGCATGCTGACTGTGGGAATGTCCACCAGTGCTGTTGCCAGAGAATTTAATGTTGAGTTTTCTACCATAAGCCGCCTCCAACGCCGTTTTAGAGAGTTTGGTAGTTTGTCGAACCAGCTTCATAACTGCAGACCATGTGTAACCACACCAGCCCAGGACCTCCACCTCCGGCTTTGTCACCTGCAGGATCATCTGAGACCAGCCGCCTGGACAGCTGATGAAACTGGGAGTTTGCACAACAGAACAATTTCCTCACAAACGTCTCAGGGAAGCTCATCTGCGTGCTCGTCGTCCTCACCAGGGCCTTGACCTGACTGCAGTTTGGCTTCGTAACTGACTTCGATGGGCAAATGTTCACTTTCTATGGTCACTGACACTCTGGAAAAGTGTGCTCTTCACTGATGAATTCCGGTTTCAACTGTACCAGGTAGATGGCAGACGGTGTGTATGGCATCATGTGGGTGAGCGGTTTGCTGATGTCCATGTTGTGAACAGAGTGCCCCAATGGTGGCGGTGGGGTTATGGTACTGACAGGCATAAGGTACAGACAACGAACACATTACCATTTTATCGATAGCAATTTGAATGCATAAAGAGACCCTGACGAGATCCTGCGGCCCGTTGTCGTGCAATTCATCCGCCTCCATGTCCTCATGTTTTCAGCATGATAATGAACGGCCTCAGGGATCTGTATACAATTACTGGATGCTGAAAATGCCCCAGTTCTTCTTGGCCTTTATATTCACCACACGTCACCCATTGAGCATGTTTGGGATGCTCTGGATAAACGTGTAGTCCAGACTACTTTACACAGCCATTGAAGAGGAGTGGGGCAACATTCCACCTGCCAAAATCAACAGCCTGATCAACTCTATGTGAAGGAGATATGTCGTGTTCCATGAAGCAAATGTTGGTCACACCAGATACCGACTGGTTTTCCATTTTTGTTCAGTGTTGTAATTATAGAATCACCCACGTTTGGTAGGCTATACTGTTTCATGCAATACTTTATGGCCATGGTCATGGCTGTTCATGCAGTGGTTACAATGTGCCACTGTTCAAACGTTGCTATAAGGCCTTAAAAGGTCAGCAGCAAAGCCGCGGGAGCAAACGAGTTTGGTACAGGGACAGACAACATTTTTTACATGCAAATCTGATTGGATACAGCATTTGATAATTGAAATATCAGCCTCAATTTAACTTCCAAAGTTTCTTTTTCCTTTCTGAGGGCAAATCAGGGACTTTTCCGGGTACAGGGAACAAGCTACCAAAATCGGGGACTGTCCCGGGAAATCTGGGACATCTTGTCACGCTAGTCCATAGGGATAAAAGAGGTGCTAACAATAGCCCTTGCTAATGTTGGCTTACCTAACGTCTGGCTTTGATAACATGGCGTGCCTCGCTTAGCTGTGGGCAACATGCTAACTTTAGCCGAGTTAGCAAAGTATTCGGTTCTGAGACATAGATAGGGCCACAACCCTCCTTTATGTTTCTCAGTTGCCGTTTTTCTCTCTCTCTCTCTCTCTCTCTCTTTGGCTCTTACTTTATACTCTTTCTGCTATGCATTAGCACTAAAGTGCCTGTTTGTATGTATGTCTATATGTCTGTCCCTGTCTTTCCCTTCAGCGCTATGAGGGCAAAATATATACAGTCTATTTTCCTCTTATTTCTCTATTATTAGCTGTTCAATATTGTGTAAACTTAAGGTACCCTGCCCTGATTGATGTGTCAATGATGTTCAAGGATGTAGTGACCCATGAAATGACTTGACCAATGGCCCCTACCTTGGTGTTTGTATTGGGTTCGTGCTGGCTGTTTTGGCCCTGTGGAGGACTCCATTGAGGACCTCATCTATGGATGGCCCTATCAATGCCAAAACAAAAATACGTTTTGACTCTTTGACAATATATTAAATAGCTTGCTACAAGTTTTTCTTGTTTGTTAAATGCTATTATAACCTTGCCTCCGCTCTTGTTTGATTTTGCAAAGAAAAAAAAATCTGTCTTGGAAGTTTGAGAGACATCTTGCCTCATTAGTTTGCCTCTGGGACACGTATGAAAGAAAGGGGTGAGAGGAAGCACTTCTGAAATTACTTCATGAACAATACTTACCATAAGTTGCCAATATGAGCCATCACAGAAAGAGAAAACACCCTTCAAAGAGAACCACATTTCTCTGTCTACGTGTCACTACCAGCACATATGTCACGTGTCACAGCACATATGTATATTCCGACAGTCGGTCCAAGGTGTCTGCCTCGTGCACTTCGTCCTCCCTCTTGTCACATGACTGTCGGGACTCGTAGAATAACAAAGCAGCTTTATTGCTACCAGATTGGGATCTGTGGTCAGGGCAATTGGCCATAATGGTTTCTAATGCAAAGGTGAGATTAGGAAAGTAGTTGGTTTCCAACTTCACTGTGCCGGGTTTGTTTCTAATGAGGGTTCACTGCAAGGCGCAACAAGGCAGTGATACGAGCACACACTTACACATTAGAACACAAACAGTAAATAGCGTCAATGTTTCCAAAAGGATTTGGGGAATGTTTTCTTTTGTTATATAATGACTCCACAATCTTCCAAACTGAAGCCAGAGAGTTCACTCTGAAATCAAAGTTAAGTTTGATGCTTTCTGGCCTCAAAAGTGGACAATGGTCACGAACCCAGTCACTGTTGAGGTCTGAAAGCACCAATATATATGACAAACTTTAACTTTGGAGTGAACTATCACTTTAAAGAGCTACTGAACATACTGATTGACACCTGTGTTTTTCTGTTGGTCATTAGAAAAACAAGGTTTCCTGACCGATTCCGCGTTTGGTTAATGATGTTTGCCCCCGTAGACACTAGACGGGAAGCCTATTTCACTTCCTCAAAATCCTCAGAATTAATTTAACATAACTCAAGAAATCTGTAATTAGTTTTGATGTTTTGCCGAGGATGTTTTAGTCATGCAATTTACATCTAACTAAGGTGTTTGGTGCAGTATTTCTCAAGTTTAAAAAATGTGTGGCGTGCTGGGCAGGTTTGTCTCACTGTGTACGCTATTGGATAGAGAGCAATCACTGCAGCTGTTCACAACCATGTTAGGGGGCAAATGGACATCATCAAATCAAAACCCAAACTTTATTTACCTGTTGTGACGCACGGATGTTCCAAACTCCATTTTAGACGAGACTGACTTTATGACCAAAATGATCCTATTTACACCTTGTAGTCAATTCTGACACAAGAATGAATGTTTCTGACTCATCTCAATGCCGTATGGGCCATTTCCAAATGGATTTGTTTCTTTTTAAAATGAAATGAATGAATGGTGAATTTGGGAGAATTCAGGGGTTCGGGGGAGGGGTTGTTAAGATTAATTGCTGTTCTCCATGACGATAGGGGGGGGTGGTTCTAGATGATGGGAAAATACACATTTTTCCTATCTACAATTCTAAATGGGAAATTCTGATACTCTTTGACTGTGATGTGACAATTTCACTTTTGTTGCTTGAGAAGAAAAAAAACGACAACAAAAAAAAAAGATCTAGGAGTTGTCCTTTGATTAAAGGTAATGATCTCATTAAAAGAAGACTTGTCTAGATGTCTGTGCGGAGGGACAGATTGAGACAAAGGGAAACAAGGCAAAGTGACGGGCACAGACCGTTATAAAGGCAGGCGTTGGTACCGGCATACTGTACTGTAGTGACAGACACACAAACACGCAAAATCACACTCATAAAGGCTTTAACAACCATAATCAAAACGGTTTAATGATTAGTCACCGTGAACAAAAAGCCTTCATTAGTCATCTCTCTCCCCAGTGATAAGATCGATGTGACTATGTAGTGGCAAGATGCCAACAGAGTTCATCACTTATCTCATTGGAATTATGACCAATTGCTTTGTGCCTGGGAAAGGCTGTGCGCGTGTGTGTCACACACACTCTCTCTCTCTCAGGCTCTCTCACTCACAATTAAAGTAGTTTCAATGGGCATTATTAGCGAGAAAAGTCGGTATCTTTCACCTCTCTCCCTCTTTCCACTCACTCTTTCTTTGCCTAATGAAGTCTATGTTGTGATGATTCTCTGTCTGTCTCTCCCAGATGGCTTGGTAACTCAACCCCAGGTTATATGTGCACCAAATCCCCATTGGGATGAATAGGAATGAGAACACAACACACACACACACACACACATCTGTATGAACATGAAACAGATGCTCTCACTCTCTCTCTGCCCTGCCCATGAATAGGATGGAATATGGGAGAAAAGGGCACATATCATCACCAGTATGTATTAGGGGAATATGAGGCTGAAACCTCTTCACCAGGCCAATGAAAACGATGCAAGTACACTGTATCTGTAGTCTATTCACTGTGGCCCTGACCCTATTGCTCTTTTCTTGTAAGCTGGCTCTTGTTCCCTCTCACCTAACGCCTCCTCTATGCTTCCCTCAGGGCATGTTTAGCCTTGTTAGACTTACATGTGAACCTTGTAGTCTAACCTCAGACACAGGAGCGTGGATCTTAGGGGGGGGGGGCATGTCCCACTCAATGTTAAACAGACGTTAACAGAGACGCTAAAAAGCCAGAAAGCTCGGTGGCTTGGCCCTAGGAGAAGAAGTGAGCTGTACTGGAGCTAAGCACTAGCTAACCGCTAACCACAAACACACTGCTTCCCTCTGTTAGGGCTGCTCTTACGTTACAGCGACCATTGTTGATGTAACGTGACAGGACAGGACAGGACAGTAGAGTAAAGTCTTTCAAAGAGCCAAGCTGTGAATGAATGGCCTTTGAGATGGATGGATGAGAAGGGATGAGAATATGGCACTTGGAGCCTCCACATCAGAAAGAAAGAGGTAGAGAGGGATCGAGTGAGTTGGGAACTTCCGCCATCTGGTCATCATGGAGACGCAGAGTCAATGCCCGTGTTCCGTTGCCTCGGCGGCAGTGCCACAGTTCACCCCTCCCATGAGAGATAGAGAGAATATTCTGGGATGGCGCCAAGGAGAGGTGGTAGAGGACAATGAGTTTAGATGGGCACCGGGCACAGACAGTCATGTCATAAACCTAGAGGAAACGAGAGATAGAGTGGGAGGTAAAGAGAAACGAGGGAGGGGAAGAGAGGGAGTGACAGAAACGGAAAGAGAGAGCAGCTTTCCTCGAAGGCCAGAAGACAACAGGTGGATCTGTGACACACCCTCTGTAAAGCAGCGTCCAACAAACATTAAACACATAGTTTCCATGTGTTTGACCATTCCATTCGCGCTGTTCCAGCCATTATTATGCACCGTCCTCCCCTCAGCAGCCTTCACTGGTCTCAGCCACGTATTCGGGTGACGGACAGGAGCATGCGGATCCACACACATGCATACAGACTAGACATTGTAGGGCTTGGGGTCCACATGACACACAGACAACAGGTGTGTCCTTACAATGTATACCGTATGTAATACTCATCAGTAGGCTATAGAAGAAATCAGAAAGAAATAAGTGATGTGATGCTGGACATTGTACATAATAATCCATCATTGTATTTGACAAAACAAAAAAACGTAAAAAGACTAACATGTTACAGAATTACTTTTGGATGTGTATGTGGGGGCTTTTTCAAGCCTGTGTAGTGGGATCAAAAAGTATATTAATTGGCTTTTTATCACAATAAAAGTGTAGAATGGATGCATTTTAATACATTTCATTTCCCATGATCTGTCATTCATCAGCTCCAACCCCCATAAGATGTAGCAGCATGTAGTTGTGCTCTGACCCATCGGCACGTTGGTGAGAATACAGGAAGTCTTCCTGCTTTATGACTTCCTCTCTGGCACGGCCAAACAGGAAGCTCACTCTGTATTTGACACAGAAATAGCAGGAGTCCCTGAACCAGATGCACAGAAATACACTGTAGAACAAATATCATGTTTTTATAGACTGATAAATATCTAAACTCTAGATTCATAATATACTTGATAATAACCATATGGTTTCGTACGTTTCGGTTATTCACCCTCTCCTTCACATTATCCTTTTTTAATCAATTACATTCTATGTTGTGCACTTGTTAAAGGTAATTTATTGTGAAAATGTTGCGGCACAATTACTACAGTAGAGACTAATATGGAAATAGTCAAACTCAGAAATTCCAATGCTTCTGGTATCTGAAGTAATTTGATCTGCAAAGGCCACAGCAGACCCAGCCCTTTCAAATGTATTTTCAGCCCCTTTCTGTGACCTCTTCCCTCCCACTTTTTCACAGTGTTCTTATCCAAACCAAAATGTCTTCAATATCCCCCCCCTCTTAATCGTGCTCTATGGGAATGTGGATGTCAATGTTTATGTGTTTAGTTGCGTACGTCGTTAGCTCAGTTACTCTGTCGTTTTTGGTTCAGAGAGAGTTAGAAAACATAAAATGACCACATGTAGCGAGGGAGGGAGGGGAAGGTGACGGTGAGGCCTCCATGTTTTATTTTCCTTGAAAGCTTCCTAAAAACCACAGACACATGGTACAGAATTCCCCTCACAGTGGAAGAGAGGTGGACCAGGGGGTAGACAGTTTTAAAGAGAGAAAACACACACACAAATACATAGATATGCAAAAACAAACACACACACACACACACAGAGTGAGATAGAGAGTTACGAGAGAGAGCTTAGAAAGAGCCGTCAGTCTAACACCTTGGCTTTGATGGGTTTGAACTCTCAGGGAGACTTCTATGGGAAAGTATAACACCACGAGTTTTGCAGGGGAGGGGGAGGTGGGCTGTAGGGTAGTTGCATTAATCCAATATACAATGTATTTCAACTTGATTGACAGATCCCCCAAGCTTCTCCCTTGGCCCCCTGCTGCTGGGTCCTGAAAGACAGTTGAGAACAAGCGAAGAAGTGGTATTTTGGTGAGGCTTGCATGCTGGGAAAAGGTAAAGGGTCATCCTCCATAAATTAGACTGTTAGCGCTGTGATTTGAGCTTAGCATGGACACATGGAACCGTGTTAAATCACTAGCGGCTGGACCAAAGCAACAACATCCTGTACTTGTGAAATGTGTCTCTAATTCAGACTGTAGAAAATCCCCAGTAAAAAGCCACTAAACTATACTGAACAAAACTATAAACGTTACAGTTCATATAAGGAAAACAGTCAATTGAAATAAATGAATTAGGCCCTAATTTATGGATTTCACGACTGGGCAGGGTCGCAGCCAATGGGTGGGACCACCACCCACTGGGGAGCCAGACCCAGCTCATCAGAATGAGTTTTTCCCTACAAAATAGGTTTCTAACAGACAGAAATACACCTGAGCACATCTGTGGCATTGTGTTGTGGCAAAATTGCTCATTTTTGAGTGGCCTTTTATTTTCCCCAGCACAAGGTGCACCTGTGCAATTATTTTATTTGGATCTCTTTTCGTCCTCATTTGGACTAATCTTCCAAGAGTCCTTAAACATTCAAATACAGTTTATAATACAATCACATTTTTACATAATACACTGATATATTGACCAGATAAATACTCTTTAACAGTCTGAAAATATAGATTGGTTCCTTCAACTTCCATAGTCCTGCACAATCTTCCAATTTATCCTAAAGTATTGTTTGAATTTATATACTGAAAGGTTTCTTGTTTGCTCAGATAAATTATTAAATTTCTTTATTGCTCTGAAACAAAATGTTATTTTGCCTAGTGGGCTAACTAATGATCATGCTGTTAGCTTCATGATATGCCACACCTGTCAGGTGGATGGACTATCTTGAGAAAGGGTAGAATGCGCACCAACAGGGATGTAAACAAATTTCTGCACACATTGAGAGAAATAAGCTTTTTGTACATATGGTACATTTCAGAGATATTTTATTTCAGCTGGGACCAGCACTTCACATTGCGTTTATATTTTTGTTCAATGTAGTTTCAAAGTTAATGTCACATCCACAAGTACAGTGAAATGCCTTTTTTTGCTAGCTCTAACCCCAATAATCTATAACAATGTAATACTAAAAATAAGTTAGAACAAAAACACAAGAAAATAAGAAACTAAGTAGCACTATGACTAATCCAGCAATAATGTTTGGTATCCATTAAGTGTTATGTACAGTGAATGTGTTTTATAGTTTAATATTGGAGTTCCCTTTCTCTACTTCTACAGATTCCTGTAGTAAGCAAGCACTAACATCACTTCTTACACTGGGGAAACCAAGGGGAACTGGAAAAAAATATGCCTTTGGTTTTTAATAGTGTCACACGCCACCTCGTGGGCTAACTAGGTACTTGCAGTAAGTGCACTTCAAATCATTGAGTCCAACAAGTCTAGACAGCTATTACTCCACTGTATGCATGTCAAGAACATCACTGATTACAATCTGGATATCAGGTTTACTGAATATGTATGTGACCTAGAACTCGGGGGGGGGGGGGGGATTGTCTCTTCACATTAATCCCAATGTTCATGTTCTTATGACAGATGTTTCAACCTTTCCAACTATTGTTTCGATCTCATTTGACCTATTTTTTCCCCCCTTCCTCTAGCAGCAAGGTCAAGTGAACATAAAACACATTTACAGACTTTGTGATAGACATTGTAAAACTAGACTTTAGGCATCATCTAAAAGAACAGTCATCATTAAAAAAACATACGTTTCCCCATGTGGTTTTGTCAAATAAGGGACAATTATGCCAAACCCTCAAGCAGAGACTGGAGAGAAAGTATGTCCGTAGATTGTATAGGTCCTCTGGCTAAAAGGGACTCAGATGGGTAAACTATTTTAACAAAATTCCATTTCCCCTAACTAATACTCCCCATGACAAAATCCAAATAATTTGTTTCCAAACAACCCTAATGTTATGTACAGTGGAACATGTGTGCATCCCAAATGGTACCCTTCTCCCCTATGTAGTGCACCACTTAGTTTTAGATTAGAAGGGGCATCTTGGGGTGAGAAGTAAAAAATAAAAATTCACTTGTTAATTTCCTGTATTTTGTCCTTGAGATGTCAGCGCTTGAAGTGGGTAATTGCTAGTTAATACATCCTATATTTATAAGCCGCTAAACCAATGTCAGATGTGGCTAACCAGATAAAATAGACAAGCGAGACTAAAAAGCTGTTGGGGAATATGGTTGATTCAAAATAAAGTGCATTCTTCCCAAAGAGAAAGTCTAACATCACATATAACATTAACACTTATGGTGTCACCTGTACAAAAGGTTAACCATGCTGCAATCCTGTTAGTCTACGCTGAATTTTTAGGTTTCAACCCAATGGCAAGTCTGCACTAAAAGAGAACACATTTTTTTAAGTATGAATATTTATTATAAATCACCACATTTACAAGCACAACCATGTTATGAATAAATACTTGAGAGCAGGGCTATGGAGTCAGGTCACGTCGTTCATGAATTCAAACCGGACTTCAAAGAAAGATTACCTGCAGACACCCTCAACTAGTTAAGTTCTTTCCTCATGGCTCCCAAACTACTAAAGTCCCCTACCACTTTGAACAGCCCCTACGACACTTCCCACATCCCCCTCTCCACGCAGAACAGCAGCACTGGGGAATGATAAGGCCTTGGGGTCCCCTCCTTCATCTTGGGGTGACTCCAACCCTCGGTGTTGGTTGATCTTTGTCCAGTGCGCCGCCATCTTCACCTGATGCTGGGGTATTGGATGTTGACTGCACACTGGGTCTGGAGCTTCCCCTGGGTTGGATTCCACTGAAAGAGGCACTTCCTAGGATATCAGCAAATTGGATAGCCTTGAACCTCATAGTTTGGGCCTTGGCTGGTTGGGAGGCGGTGTAGTTCAACGGTGAAATACTATGTTGGCTCTGCATGTGCTTCACCTTCATACGTCTGCCCTTTACAACGCTGCTGGTGGGTTTGCGACTCTCTGTGGGTTCAGTGATGCTTAGGCCTGGTTGAACTTGGATTCTGGGAGGGCTTGGGTGGACACTGGGGGCAGAGGTGGGCACAACTGGGGGTGGATGCTTTTTGTTGATGGGAGGCACTGTTTGTGCACAGAGATCAGCATCCTTGTCCTGGGTTGATCCTGCTTTGCTAATAGGTTTTTGAAAGCCCATGAAAGCATAGCTATTCTGGCTTGAGAGTTTACCAGATATGACCCTAAAGGGATTGCTTGTCATTTCATTTCTATCCGAGTCACGTGGGTGAGACTTGGGGTCTTCATAACTAGAATGATTCACAGTTTTGTGAAATGAGTCACTGCTTTGAGAAGTTTCTTTACTGTGGACATTTTGGCTCTGACTGGCTGTTCTCAAAGTAATGGAGGTGGGCTGGATTTCAGCAGGGGCAGATACATTGCTGCCCGAGGGCCTGGTTTCACCTGGGAGCTTTACGCCCAGAGCACATTCATTCTGTTTGGATCTGGAACCTTTGGGCAGTCTGTAAATTACAGACCCAAACATGTTGAATCTAGCTACAGGCTTGAAAGGGGCAGAGCTTGTTGGACCAGGTTTAGCCGCTCCTGCAGTCAAACGGTCATGGAAAGCATTGTTGCCGGGCAGACTAAAAGTTGGCTGAACATGTTTTAGACTCTCACTCTGGGGAGATTGTAGTAGGGTTGTTTGGGATCCCTTGAAAACATGGCCGATTTTATCCTTTTTATCCTTGCTAGGTGTAGATTTAAGAAACCAAGGCTTACCGGATCTCGTGGTAGAGCCAGACATGTCAGTGGTAGTAGTCTGCACTTCTGAAGACTGGACATTGCTGGAGGCATGCAGGCTGTTAGAGACTAGGTCGTCTTCTATGGATGCAAGTTGGACTTCTCGTGGACCTGATTTGAATGTCATTGGGGCTAGAGTATCACTTTGGGAAGAGAAAGTTGTAGTGGAAGCTACTCGAATTCTAGGGGCAAAGCTATACTTTCTGTATACATTTGGATACCCACTGACAGAACTCATTATCATTCCCTTAGGTATACCGTGACTATTTCTCCAGCCAGTACCCTGACTCTTTGCAGTGTTTGTGTTGACTGAAGTTTTGATAGCAACAGATATGTCATCGTCACTCACGGTGGGAGCAAATGTTTTTTCGGGATCTTGATATTGGAACCCTCCGAGTGTATTGACATTTGTGGATTTTCCAGGTTTGTAACCACCGGGGGCTAAACCGTACTGACCACTGGATGAGCTGCTTAGCCCAGGTTTCTTCCAAAGGACATAGCCACTCCTGGTTTTCAAAGACTGGTCAGGGGCAGTTTCTCTCTCTGCAGGCTCAGAGGGATGTTGGGTGGGTTGAGATGCAGTGGGGGCCATTGTGTTCCAGAAAGAGCCAAATCTAATAAGAGGTTGAATTCTGCTGAAAGCACTTTTAGCCTGAGTATCAGTCATTCCACCTGGGAAATAGCTACTAGGACTACCTCCACTTTGAGCAAAGTTAACACTGTGATGGAAGGGTTTGTTGATACTAGAAGCATGTTGGGCTTCACTGGTAGCATCTACTTTAGAAGAACCGGATTGGCTCAGAGTTGGTGGGTGCACTTGTTGTCCATTGGCAGACTTAGTGGCTGTAGGGTACAACTGAGAGCCTATGTAGCCATAACCCCTTTGGACATGTGTGGATCTTCCAGACCCATGAACACTGGAGTTTGCTTCACTTTGGGTAGCACCAAGTCTGCTAATGGTCTTCACTCCTTCACTAGGGCCCTTCTGAGTGGTTTCAGAGGTGCTGGAAGTGGATTGGGATTCCCTGAAGAGGTAGGAAGACAGAAACGACCTGTATTTGGATCTCTCATTCTTGCTCACAGGGTTTTCAGCCTGTTGGGCTGGGATGGAGTTGTCGTCAACAACAGGAGAGCCAAATGTGTCCCTGGCAGGTTGCGAACTACTGGTGGTAACATGGCTTCTTTGGGTCATAGGGTTTGAGACTGAATGAAAAGTACCAGAGGCACCCCAGGTTCTGGGGACAAGTGGGCTAACTAGGCCACTAGAAGGGTAGGTACGAAAATGGACAGTCTTACTGGGCACAGAGGTGCTTGAAAATCTGTTAGATTGACTGTTGGAAGGCAGAGACTCCTCACCATCAGGGGAACCTTCTCTCCCAGTCTGGACTCCCGGTCTCAGGCTGAAGACAATCTGAGCCTGGTCAGGTTGGACACTACTGGGGACCGGTTGACTATGGCCCTGGCTAAATGTGTAAGGGTTGTTGAAAGTCCTCCATTTTCTTGGGCCCTGTGTACCGAGGGAACTTCTCTGTTCGTGTACTGCTCGCCTGCCTACAGGGAAATAAGAGTGCAATTCAGTATTATTAATGAATGTCATGGCTAAATACACTGAACAAAAATATAAGATGCAACATGTAAAGTGTTGTCCCCATGTCCTGAAAACAGATCCCAGTAGTGTCAAAAACAGCTTATTTCTCATTCCTGTAAATTAGCATTTGTCCTTTGCCAAGATAAGCCATCCACCGGACAGGTGTGGCATATCAATAAGCTGATTAAACAGCATGATAATTATACAGGTGCACCTTGTGCTGCGGACAATAAGACGTGGCATTGTGTTGATGTGACAGAACTGCTTCTAGGGTGCGTGCAATTGGCATGCTGACTGCAGGATTGTCCACCAAAACTGTTAGCAGAGGAAAGAATGTTAATTTCTCTACCATAAGCCACCGCCGTCGTTTTAGAGAATTTGACAGTACGTCCAACCGGCATAACAACCGCAGACCACGTAACCATGCCAGCCTAGGCCTCCACATCCAGCTTCATCACCTGCATGGTCGTCAGAGACCAGCCACACAGACAGCTGATGAAACTGGGTTTGCACAACCCAAAAACAAACATGCATGCTTGTCATCACCAGCGTCTGGGCCTGACTGCAGTTCGGCATCGTAACTGACTTCAGTGGCAAAGTGCTCACAGTCGATGGCCACTGGAGAAGTGTGCTCTTCACAGATGAATGCCGGTTTCAACTGTACCGGGCAGATAGCGTGTATGGCGTTGTGTGGGCGAGCAGTTTGTCAATGTGAACAGAGTGCCCCACGGTGGCATGTATGGGCAAACGTACACAATTGCATTATTATTATTTTTTTAATCTGTGGCAATGTGAATGCACAGATATACCATGAGATCCTGAGGCCCATTGTCGTACCATTGATCCGCCGCCATCACCATGTTTCAGCATGATAATTCACGGCCCCATGTCACAAGGATCTGTGCACTGTGTCCCAGTTCTTCCATGACCTGCATATTCAGACATGTCACCCATTGAGCATGTTTGGGATGCTCTGGTTTGACATGTACAACAGCGTGTTCCAGTTCCTGACAATATCCAGCAACATCACACAGCCATTGTGGAATGTTGTCCCACTCCTCATGAAGCAAATGGTGGTCACACCAGATACTGACTGGTTTTCTGAGCCATGCCCCTACCTTTTTAAAAAAGGTACCTGTATTCCCAGTCATGTGAAATACAGACTAGTGATTTTTACATTTATGACAGATTTCCTTATATGAACTGTAACTCAGTAAAATTGTTGGGGAGTGAACTACAACCTCACATCAATTGCATCACTGAATTAAAATGGACATGTTGGTAGCGCTCAGTTTCCTAGTCAGATTATTTTGACTGAGAGAAAAAAAATGCTGAGCCCTAAACATAATGTTAAAAGTTGGCTTGTCCTTACATTTAATATGTATGATTACTAATAAAGTAGCAGCAGCTATGGAGGTTCACTGAGCATGTGGTTTCCAAACAGTCTAAATCATATATCCTCAAAACAATTTCACATCACAAGATATGCAAGCACACAGGTTATGTAAGGATAGATTCTGAGCAATAACCCTGGGCAGCTGGATTTTGTTAACCATTAGCCCAACTCAGGTATTGAAGTCTATGACAAACAAAAGCTTCACGGACATAGGTATGACCCGAAAAGAACATTCACTTTCTGTGCAATAAGTTAAAAATAGAAACGGTATCATGCTTATTACTCTTACCCCTTGATAAACATGAACTACTGACTTCCACAGTAGCTAAGACCAGACACAGGAACAGAAGTCTGTAATAAAAATAGAAATAAAGTTTGATTTCATTACTGATAATTACATTGCTGAAAGACAAGTCAATTTCTCATTGTTATCGTAGTACAAAGTATTAGGCAATAGTCTGAGGTTACTTGATTAAGAAAAGAACATACCTCGAATTAAGTCTTAAAGTCCTTGACATTATTGCTGGCCAGCAACCAACATATGATACACGACAGCACAATCAGATTGTAGTAGATTGTAACTGAAAAAGAGTCCAAGGTAAAAAAGAACAATTTAAAAAAAAGCCTTGTTTGATCAACCTCTTGCTCCTCTAGTTGTTAAATAGCACACTGTGGTCAGAGAGCCCCTTGATTAGCATATTAGATGTGCCTGTTGCTATCTCAACAGGTGCATCTAATTCAGGACCCGTTCAGAAGAGTGCAACATTACAGTATTTTTCAATAGGGATGTATTGTGTAGATTAAAACATATTCTTGTCTGTATAGAATAGGCCAGGGAATCGCGATAGCGCTGTTACGTTTCTATTTGCGTCCTGAAATTTTCTGAACGTTTCACCTCACTGAACACACGCCAGGCCCTTGTGAACACAGGTGCAACCAATTATGTTGATTGCATCCTCCATAATTTTGGGGGAACATGACACCTGGTCTCATTTGTTAGGTCTATATGACATGAGCTTACGCCGTTTTATATTCTAAATAATGGTAAACCAAGCAGAAGTTCAGAATAGTATTATTTATTAACTTTTTCTTCAGCAAAAAAGCAAGCATCAGTTACTACTGCAAGCCATTTATCCCGGCGAGAGAAGAAAATTAAAAAAACAATAACATTTTTTATTACAACAAAACAAAGGTGCAAAATATCACACACAATCAATAAAAGTGAGTTTAATAAATACACTACATTCAAGTAGTTTTTGTTCTTGAACTGAGCACCAACAAAATTCAACACATTCTAATAGTTGGAAATGGAAAGCCATAGGCTACTTCAAAGCACACAAAAAATACAATTTTAGATAAAACTATTTCATTCAGTAGCCCAATGGCTTCAAAGAACAGCCTATAGTCTTTACAATTCTGTTACCATTATGTGTTTGGTCACCACCAATTATTACATGCATGTGTGAAGAAATGGACACAGAGGCCTAGTTGGCTATTATATGGAATACATATTACTGCTTGCACCAACTTCCAACTGGACCCGCCAGTCTTCTACAGTCCAAATGGGTTACTGTAGTGTAGGCTCGTGGACGGCAACGCCCCCTCTCTGATCAATCAGGTGCCACTGAGGTGCGTTCAGTTCGCTCGAACGTTTGCTAAGTTACGGAACGGTTTGTATCCGATTGACATGTTTCCCCCAAAATGTTATTGAACAGACTGAGGTAGGGTGGCTCCCGTTGGTGGGTGTGGCGAGGTGTGGCTTGAAGCAATGTGTGACATATTTAAAAGGCAGTGGCCATGCCGACAGCTTTCTCCAACCCGGTTTTTCAACTGGTCGTTCAGTACAGCACCGGATCCGTTCAACTGAACGTGCCAGAAGTAAAAACGTACTGAACGCAGCCCTGATGACTTTCCAATCAATGAAGTCCGCATCAAATGGTATAGCATGACATCATGAAGAGGTCTCGTAGGTCCTCATCAGTCATACAATCTGTAGGGGAAAAATAAAATGTGTAAGAAAACACAATAAATGTCCTTCTTTGGGCAGGCTACAATAGCCTATTTTGGTCCGCAGGTCAATTGTTAAGGACAATACCATCAAAGTAGGCTATGAAAAACTACCGGAATATTAAGTAATGTTTTTTCGTGAAAACTAAAGAGTATTGCAATATAATAGGACTACTTACGCGCTCTCCTTTGGGAATGATTCCCAGTGAATTTGCCCCAGACGCGCCTCAGCGAACGGCGGAACCTTCCACCTCTGGAACCTCTTTCCTCGGCTGAGTTCTCATGGGGAGTCTCATTGTCATCCTCCTTCCCCTCACTATCCCCCTCGTCGTCTGTCATGCTTTCCCCGAGAACGCCAGATACCACCATGCGCTCTAGAACACTTTCGTCTACCCGAAGCGCTGCCCTCACTTTTCCCGATACAGAGGTCGGGTATCGGCAGAGTGGGCAAACAATTGTCTTGTCCTGCGGCGAACATTCCTTCGTGTGTTCCACTTCACATACTGAGGATTGGGAAAGAGTCACCAGACAGCGTTCACAAAAGCTGTGTTTACACTGTAACTCACGAGGACACCGACGGCCGGTGTTGTAGCTTCGGTAACAAATTCCGCACTCAAGATCTGAACACATTTTTCTTTCTCTTTGGGTGCTGTTTCGTTCAACGAGAATGAACTGTCTGACTTAATTGGCTATTACGCTATATTTATATTTCTTAGTGTGGGAGGGACTTTCACTTGACAGAGTGCCCCAAAAAATAGTAACCTATGACTAATATTTTGGAAATAGTGATGTCATCAAAGAGACGCGGCGTCCACGTGCTAACCCTCCCACTCTCCACCCACACATCCTTTTTTTTTACTGTATATGGAGGAGAGTTAGTTGGCCATTCTGCTACAGTTTGGCCAATGTCTGTCTGATATTCACCCACAGTTTCCAGGTATGAAGAAAGTTAATCTGTATAGTGGGCTATCACCCACATTTCTCAGATATACAGAACCATGAATGTAAGACAAAGTGCTTGCATCAAGAAGGTTTCCTCTCTTTTGAAATAGTGATTTTGATATTAATCTGCGCCGAACTGGCTCCTGTCTGTCTGTGTCTTATAAACAACAGAACTGCCTTATGGGGGGAGGAGAGAGGCGAATATATGAATCTTAAAATAAATTCCAGATCCCTAAGTAAATTCCCTGGTCTGTTTCTTGATGACATCAGACTACTTTGTAACTGAACAGAACAGGAGTGAGCCATGACTGCAAGGAGCTTGAGCTGTCAACTATCTATGCTGTCCTAAAGCCGATCTGCTAATATCTGTCTAGCCCATACATAAACCCATATCAGTCACTTAAGATGACCCATAGGTCTCACTGTTGTCTACTCTCGTGACTCACACCGCGGTGCTCAGATACCCTTTGAATTCCATCTCTTTGATATGCCCTTGATTACTGTAAGCATAATAGAAGCATTGATATCAAACAAGCTGATAGTTGCAAATGTGTTGTGCAACAGTCTGTTATGAAAACACAACAACATACTATTGTCTCTGTTGCCGCTGCCTACTCACTCTACTCACTCTACTGGCTTTACCCTTCCCAGAAATCCCAGCACCTCCCTCTTACTGACACTCTCCGGGGTGTATCTGGTTGTAAACGTGACGTCAGCCTTTGTCCCCACGCTAAATCCTCCAGACAAAGCCCAGGACCTATCAAGTGACCCAGTAACTCTTTTCATGGTGATTTCCTTGTCCTACAGTCAAAGCCAAGAGTAACAGGATCTTAGGGAGGATAAGACAGTTGAAAGAAATTAAGACAGTACTCTTTGATGTGTTATTGTTATCTGAGGAACCATTTTCCTCTGTGCCTGCCACCTGTAGATTGACTTAATGTAAAAAGGGATCATGTGTTTATGTAAAGAACAAAACAGTTTACAACTTGTACTGAACAGAAAAAAGAAGCATAGGGCTAGTTTACCGGACCCAGATTAAGTCTATTCCTGGACTAGCAAATACTCTTAATGAAGATTGAGCATTGAGCAGCATGCTTTTTAATCCAGGGGTAGGCTTAATTTGGGTCTATTAAACCAGCCCATAAACTTTACAAATATATATATATATATATATATATATATATATATATATATATATATATATATATATATATATAAAAAATATAAAAAAATTACACATTCCTTTACTTTCTCATTCCCAGCTCAGTCCATATAATGATGAATTGACAAACTATTTAACTTTTGTCATGTGATTGGGAAGTACCGAGATTCCGTTCTTCACTTGAAATAACACCCACATGGGGCTCTGAAGTTTAAACTCAGCTCAGATAAGGAGACAGGGAAGGCTGGGTCTGTGTTTTGAAAGTGAGTCATCCTCTCGTGGGTGAAAGAGTGCAACGTCCAATCTCACACATACATTATGGTGACTCGATGCGATAAGATCCACTGACTGTCATACCTGACCAGACACGTCACTCTGGGTTTCTTCACTGTACCCAAACCCCCAAAATGTATTGAATACATCCCTCAGTTATGTATTAGAGCCATGTATTCATGGAATGCTCTTGAAAATAAAAGAGAGCCGCACACTCTATGAGCTCAGATGCAAAAATTGAATTACCAATGTTTCGACAGCCAAGCTGTCTTCATCAGGGTATATCAGGGTTCACACCCTAATGAAGACAGCTTGGCTGTTGAAACGTTGGTAATTCAATTTTTGCATCTGAGCTCCTAGAGTGTGCGGCTCTCTTTTATTTTCAAGTTTTCTACTCCGCTAGCCAGCACCTCACCTAAATAGGTGTGTGTTTCTTTTTCTTCTAGATTATCATGGAATGCTCTGCCACCAGAGGTTACTCAGGCAAAAAGCAAGTTTAGCTTTGAAAAACAAGATACAAAAAGACACATTGTATCACGGTGCCTCTTCTCTCATCTAATGTAACTGCACTGTATATTAATGTATATATGAATAGTGTGTAAATATTAATATATAATTGTGACATACGATACACACACACCATACCACAGCATGAATGCACAGAAACACATGCACACACAATATTTGTGAATTAGGCAAAGAGTGATTTGCTTGTATCCTATTTTTGGCAACCTAACTGTATGGGGATCTTATTTGACTGCATACATGCATGATCAGAGACATGTTTTTCTGTAGATACACTATATATACAAAATAATGTGGACACCCCTTGAAATTAGTAGATTCAGCAATTTCAGCCACACCCCTTGCTGACAGGTGTTTAAAATTGAGCACACATCCATGCAATCTCCATAGACAAACATTGACAGTAGAATGGCCTTACTGAAGAGCTCAGTAACTTTCAACGTGGCACCGTCAAAGGATGTCACCTTTCCAGCAAGTCAGTTCATCAAATTCCTGCCCTGATAGAGCTGCCCCCTCAACTGTAAGTGCTGTTATTGTGAAGTGGAAATGCCTAGGAGCAACAATGGCTCAGCCGCAAAGTGGTAGGCCACACAAGCTCACAGAATGGGACCACCGAGTACTGAAGCGCGTAACACATAAAAATTGTCTGTCCTTGGTTGCAACACTCACTACTGAGTTCCAAACTGCCTCTGGAAGCAATGTCAGCACAAGAACTGTTCGTCGGGAGCTTCATGAAATGGGTTTCCATGGCCGAGCAGCCGAACACAGGCCTAAGATCACCATGTGCAATGCCAAGCATCGGCTGCAGTGGACTCTGGAGCAGTGGAAACGCGTTCTCTGGAGTGATGGATCACACTTCACCATCTGGCAGTCCGACGAACGAATCTGGGTTTGGCGGATGCCAGGAGAACGCTACCTGCCCGAATGCATAGTGCCAAACTGTAAAGTTTGAAGGAGGAATAATGGTCTGGGGCTGTTTTTCATGGTATGGGCTAGGCCCCTTAGTTCCAGTGAAGGGAAATCTTAATGCTACAGCGTACAATGACATTTTAGACCAGGCCTGGGTTATTTCAGTCCACGGGAGCCTTATTGTTGTCACACTTTACCCCCCATCCCTATCAAACACACCTGGTTTAAACTAATTCCATTTTTAACTGAATATCATGATTAGTTGATTATTGGAGTCAGGTGTTTTAGCTGGGGCTGGGGCAAAAGTGTGACACCAATCAGGCCCCTGAGGACTGGATTTGACCAGGCCTGTTCTAGATGATTCTGTGCTTTCAACTTTGTGGCAACAGTTTGGGGAAGGCCCTTTCCTGCTTTAGCATGACAATGCCCCGTGCAAAAGGCGATGTCTAAACAGAAATGGTTTATCGAGATCGGTGTGGAAGAACTTGACTGGCCTGCACAGAGCCCTGACCTCAACCCCATTGAACACCTGTGGGATGAATTGGAACGCCAACTGCAAGTCAGGCCTAATCGCTCAAAATCAGTGCCCGACCTTACTAATGCTCTTGTGGCTGAATGGAAGCAAGTCTCCACAGCAATGTTCCAACATCTAGTGGAAAGCCTTCCCAGAAGAGTGGAGGCTGTTGTAGCAGCAAAGGAGGAACAACTCCATATTAATGCCCATGATTTTGGAATAAGATGTTCGATGAGCAGGTGTCCACATACTTTTAGTCGTGTAGTATAATTCAGAGAGGATGTTAGCATGAGTGGCAATATGTCTCCTGGGGTCTTGCAGATAAACAGATAGAAAGACTAAACATCATATAAGTTCCATTAGACCAGCACCAGTAACTCAACTAGTTATCAGGTTGCTGCTTTTTGAACTGATATCCCGAAATCATAAAACATTGTATTCCACACTTGAATGATATCCACAGTAATTTGACTCACAACTGTCATTCTTAATACCCTGGACATTGAAAAAGACAGTGTACATACAAAATACTGTACTGTGATGACAGTGAGAAGTGTCAGGGTTATAGGAGGTGGCTTCTACCTCTATTCCATGTCCCTGGTTACTAGTTACCACCACAACCTAGAGATGACTTAATGTCAGGGCAACCAGGAGACAACCCTGGCTCCAGAAGGAGAGAGGAGAGGATGTCAAGGCATGGGTAAAGCAAGAGAGGAGAGGAGATATGGAGTGAAAGAAAAGAGAGAGAGGGAGAGCGAGCCAGAGGTAAATAAGAGGTAGAGAGGTAGATTAACGAAGTGTGTTAATTTTTACTGTAAATGAGAACCATGATGTGTCCGGTGAGAATTTTGGTAGTGGAGAGGAACGTCAAAGCTCACCCTTATTATGTATTTTCAAAACTATAGAGTTTTGAGAGGTGTGTGACAGCGAGTGTATGAGGCGGTAAGTGTTTGTTATCTTCCCACACACTACATGGTTATGAATTCTCGGTGAGTTTAACTCCCATGGTGTTTTCATATCAACTGAACTACATACGGTAGATAAAGTATGGCAATATATGAATATACAAGCTATCATAGCAGTTATGACATCATGCAGGATGTATTTTTGCCATTCTGTTGTAATGCTGCACTGTATACCATTTCTGACTGTGGATGTCAAGAAGTTGGAGAAAGTAATTCATTATTGTCAAGCAAATTACACAGGGTGAATGTTGACCAAATTTGTCTGGAATATGTATTGAGATTATTGAACCAAATAAAAGTGTGACATGTACAGATAGACCAATCCCATGGAAACATGTTTATTACAATCTCTGCTCCTGGGGCCCAATACAAAATAGACCACTATTGCTAAGCAACTGCCCTGTTGAGTACGGCTTGCCTTGCTCTATCCCATGTGAATGGAGACGCTGCTGTTTGTGAAAGTACAGTTTGATCTTTATGAGGTAAACACATGGACACCTAAGGGAATATCAGATGAGTACAGTACACCCCTTTTCCATCATGTATATTACAATTGATTTTCATATTGTGGTTCATTGGTGCTATTATGCAACAGTGGAACAACACTTTGGGAGGAGATCCTTGGCAGTTTACTTGATTCAAATCTCTATTTCACTAGTCAACTATCAGTGGAATTTTATACAAACCCAGTAGCGCTGAGGGCAATCTTATTCATTGTATGATCGTTGCGTTGGTGTTGTTAGTGCATCAGCGTTCTAACTAGCCCGCAGTGAGAAATAGCTCAAACACAACAACACATGCCTGACATGCCAGGGACAAGTGGCAGTAGTGGTGTGCAGATGTTGGGGGGCATCTATTTTAATAAATCTATTGAATATACACCATCAAAAATCAACATTATTAATTTGTTTTGGCAGGGGCTCAGAAACTATAAAATGTATTTTCAAAACTATAGAGTTGCATATTTTTAGTTGAATTATGTTTCCTTATGTTAGTCTGAAGCCATGTGGCTCTGGTTTCACAGCCCTGTAATAATGTTGTTTTTTAAACTGGCAAATACAGATTTTTACTCCAATCTGGCAACCCTCATAAAATCTGACATAACACCAGTATCCCAGAGTATTAAGTGAAAACAAGCATAGAAAACAGTATTGGCATTAATAAAAATGAAAAAACACAAGACTACTATTATATTATAATTATTTAGGTGACAACCGGGTTGATTAACAATATTGGGTTGTTAACACGTTTTTTTTATATATAAATAAATGTGGGGGAAAAAATAAAATAAAATTGCAATCCTATTTTCAAAAGCGTGCGAGTATCTTGTTCAGATTTCACAACCGTGGGCTTTTGTAGCTGCCTTTACTCGATTGAGCAAAAATAATATCCTTACACTTGATTTGGGCTAAATTATTGCATGGTAAATGTTTCTGATCAGTGATAGATGAGCAAATGAATAAATGAGCTACCATTTCCACTTGTACAGCCAGAGAGCAATTAACCAAATATACAGACAGAGATTCAGTGAAACAAAATCACATTGATTGAAGTCACGTGCTTTTGGTCGGTAGTAGTCCTATGCTACTAAGCGACTGTGAGTGAAGAGCAAAATAATCCACTTGCTAAACTAAACTACATAACATGCTGGCAAACTGTTCTAATAAATGAGCCAACTAGACAAGATGATCATGAGCAGCCCTCACCTCAATTTAGCTAACATTTCCCCAGCCTAATTGTAGCCTAACCAATATCCAAACAGAGCTTCAGTGAAAACAAATCTTACATTGATTTATCATTTCTCAAGAGGAGTCCCCATGCTTGTCTCAAAGCAGAGCGATGGCGCTGTCCCAATCTGAAAACTGCACACAAACTGAAATTATAATCTAGTTGACCATTTATTACAATGATTGGATGACTTTGGGAGTTTCAGTAAGCAACAATTTTATAGCATTCCTTCAATTGCATTAGCCTACTTTATGCCAAATATTTCCATAATTAAGTGATGTTTATTCCCACAGTAATTCTTAATGGATCCATCCAGTTGTGGTGAAGAAAACAATTAATGCTTAGTGGTGGGTTACGGGAGAAGTGGCAGGGGGATGGTTAACTGGCGCTGCCTAGCAACCATCAAGAGTTTAAAACCTCTTAAGGTGTAAAGTCCCCTGTTTAGTCCCCTGTTTACATGTTCTCTTCTAAATCGATTTGTGCACATGCCTGCAATCCTTACATCATAGTGCAGTAGGAGAGAGTGGTTTCATCACAGTAGCACATTCAGAGATTGATTTATAGCGATTCATCTAAAATAGTTTATAGATAAAAAAAACAAATAGTTTGTCATAGATAGACAAGATTTATATGAGATCAAAGGGAAGTTCCTAATGAGTTCATGAAGCTAAGATATAGCCCTGTGAGACCTTCACAGTGATGGGGGCTGATGTTCTGATCAAATCCAATTTTATTTGTCACATGTGCCAAATAAAACAGGTGTAAGACCTTACAGTGTAATGCTTACTTACAAGCCCTTAACCAAAAATGAAGTTTTAAGAAAAATACCAAAAAAATGAATAAATAAAAGTAAAAAATAATTAAAAGAGCACCATTAAAATAACAATAGTAAGGCTATATACAGGGGGTACTGGTACAGATCAAGAGAGACCTTTAGAAAATATGCACATTTTCTCTAACACTAAACATACAAATATGTATTTTACGGTTATAAGGAAGGTGAAATGTTATAATCTGATTACACTATATTTAGGTATGTATGTAAATAATTTCAAGCGGTATTCATACAGTTATGTTGAATAGAAAATACACCATATCAAATATTTCATATTTTTATCATATTTGTGCTGTGTACTTGAGCTTGTGTTCTCAAGTGAATACACCTCAGCAATTTATTTTTAAAAATGACTAGAAAAGGGAGACTTTAACCTTTCTTGGAGTATGCAACATTTCTAGTTATTGTTTATGGCCCTGTCATAATAAATAATTACTTTGGGGGATTACATTTAGTTACATTTAACTGGTTTAAATAGCATAGTGCATTAGCCTCAGCATTACGGCTAAGTTTCATGCTAAGCCGTAGGCAGAAGTTTACCGAAATGATACTAGATCATTAGGCAGCAATAAAAGTTTTGGCTTTGATACCGGCAATAGCTTTCAGATACATGGAAATGGCTGAAAAAAGTTGGCAGCATGGGAAAGTTGGCGGAAGAACATCTTAGTATGAAAGGGATATCAGTCTGAGTGTGGATCCTACAGTCAGGCTTTCCATTTCCTCTGCTCCCCGCTGCTAGGGGCTAGGGGGCAGGCTTTACATCTCTTCTTCATTTGGTAATTAACTGAAGCTAGTGATTCAATTGCTTAGGAATCTCGCCATAAACCAAGAGGAAACAACAGAAAACCCCAAGGACCAGGTTTAAGATGGACTATTTTAACCCCATATAGGCCTAGGCCCATTCCCTCTGTTACACACATACTGAAAGGTTAGGTTACAATAGTCAAAAACACTTGAACTGTAATACTGTATCAGAATATAATCAATATTTATTATATCATATCTTCCTCCAGGTTCTGCAGACATAGGAAAGAATATCTGACCATCCCAAACGCAGTCTGACCCTGAAGCCCCCCCCCCAACTCCCATCCCCACTTCCATCTCTCCCTTTCCCTCACGATGGCTGAGCCTCCAGAACCAGTGCACTTCCAGGGGGGCCAAGCAGCAGCAGAAGCAGCAGCACTCGGCTCTGAGCCGGGTGAGTCCACAGAGGTGGAGTGTCCCATCTGCTACCACGAGTACAACCAATGTGACAAGTGTCCTCGCATGCTGGAATGCCTCCATGTCTTCTGCACCGAGTGCCTCCAGAGAATTCAGCTGTCCCCGTATTCAGCTGAACCCGTGGACCCCCAGAGCCCTCGCAGCCCTGCCATTTTCTGCCCCCTCTGCCGCCACCCCACACTGCTGGAGACCGGCGACCCCCTCACCCTGCCCTGCAATTCCCGCATCCTGGCTCAACTACCCCCCATGGCTTTCTGCACACCTGTGTCGATGGCTGCTCACTTGGCCACCGTCACCCAGAGGGTGGTCCTCTCCCTGGATACCAGCAGGGACGCCCGCTTCATCATCCTGCCCACAGTGAGCCTAAGGGTGGAGCAGATGCACCCAAGCGATAGGCCCCACGGTGGAGGTGTGGGCCTGGTGGGTGAGGTGGAGGTGCTGCAGCACCACAGGAGGACCTTGGCCGTGGTATTCTGGGTGTTGTTTATGATGACCTGCGTGGTGGGACTGGTGTTTGGGCCCAGGTTTTTCCGCAATTGAGGGGAGAAGGAACCGAGGGGCCTGTTCCAATACTTTTACATGCAGCCTTCCTTCCTTTTGTCTTTCCTTGTTTCCTTCCCCCTTACTCAAGGAAGGAAGGAAGGAAGGGTGTATTGTCAACATATTTGAATATGGCCTAAGATCTAGACTGAACTACGGGGCTACATCAAACGTAGCCTTGAAACGTCCTATTAACTGTAAATTACATATCTTTAAAATATATAAAAGGTTGATGCATACAGCCTCCTAATCACATGTCTAGCTCTGTTAATTGGTGTTGAGAAAATTATATATAGACAGATCTGAGTTTTTCCGCTATGCACTGATTTAGAGTTCCCCCTAGTGGTCTAATCTAGGAGCGCCTATTACATTGGGGCGCCAGGTAGCCTAGTGGTTAGAGAGTTGGGCCATTCAACAGCTTGCTTGTTTCGAATCCCTCATCCGAATAGGAGAAATGTCTACCGATCTGCCCTTGAACAAGGCACTTACCCCTAATTGCTACAGGGTTGCGCAATAATGTCTGATCCCTGGCCTTGACCCCACTCTCTGAGGGTGTCTCAGGGGGAGTGGAATTTCACACCAAGCACTTGTACAGGTTACCCACTAGTACATGTGTGAAACAGGACAAATATAAGCAGCCCCTATTTGACCTTTGATTGTATTGGCTATTTATTAAAATATTTTCATGTGTTTCATATTTTGACTCTCTCCCTGTGCATGTGTGTGTGTGTGTGTAACATAATTTAGGCTCCATGATGAATATGAATTATGACTAATGTGGAAAATGTATTGTGGAATAAAATCTCCGGAATATTTCTACAGGGGGACGAGGGCACGTTGAGCAAAACGTAAAGGGAGCATACACGACGTCATACGCCGCGTTGGTTTGCAACAGTCGAGAGAAACGTTTTTAGAGTCCCCCTTCCCTCCGTATGTTTTTGTTGGGGGAAAAGTTGTGGGTGGCCGACAGTGTGAAGGTAGGGTGTGCTTGGTTTTTAATTCTTTGGCCGTAGGAGAATGATATATTGTATCTTTGGGAGATAGAAACTAAGGGGATATGCACGTGGTATAAGTATAATTTTTTACTTTTTTGTTAGTTCTGGCCAGTGCAAATTTACTGGCTGGCGTTGTAAGAGCATTTCACCTCACCCCCTTTTCCCGTTAGCCTGTTAGCTTTCTCTTCCATAGTTTTTGTGGGACAGCTGAAAAAAGAGTTTGGAGAAATGGCGGAAACCAAAATAATATACCACATCGACGAGGAGGAGACGCCGTATTTGGTGAAGATTCCGATTCCTGCCGAAAATATCACTTTGTTGGATTTTAAACAGGTCTTGAACAAGCCCAACTACAAATTCTTCTTCAAGTCTATGGACCAGGACTTTGGGTGAGTGAGCGCTAACGTTAGTGATTAATGATTGTGCGAGTGTCGAGTTGTGGGTTTCAGGCAAATTATGATAAAGGAGAAAACCAACCAACCCAGCATGAGTTCTATAAGCGCAATGGGATCAAATGAATGTCCCCAAATGTGCCTTAACGTTACGAACGTGCGTGAGTGACTTTCGCCTATCGAAAGGGAGGGGATGTGGGGGGGTTGACTGACTTCGCGCAGAATGGGAACCATTCAATTAGGCCTCTCTCTCTCGCTATACATCACACCCTTCCCCTTCACACTTAGAGATTGATAGAAATTTACATAATTGGTACCTGGAGGAAAATGGAGGAGGGTCATGCTTTTTCAGTCAAGGGGAGGGTTTAATATTTTTATTATTTTATTATTCTAGTCCAGGGGAGGGTCATGTAATTTGTAATGGCAATATTTCTCAGTGTTTGAGTTGCTTACTAGGCTATATATCGATTTGTGCTATAGGCTACAAAGTGCATGCTCAGAAACACAGAGCAAAATTATATTTCTAGATAGCTGCTGGGATGGTGTAAATAAAACGAGGCTACATTACACACAGCAATGTATATTCCACCCCTAAGCCCTTGCCTGCTCTGCTCTTGGGCCCCTATTCCAACCCGAGTTAAGCGACTGTAAATGCAACGTAATTCCATTTGAATGCGCTTTTCTCACCATGTATTGTGACTTTGAACTTAAGTATGAAAATAACATGCTATTCACCTACTTTGTTTGAGGTAGAGCTCGAATAAAGGTGTGTTTACAGATGACATATTCTGACCTTGACTTAATTTCCTTATACTTCCACCAATTTTACGCTTGAGGAAACCATAAGATCAGCAAACCTGTCTGTTCCAAGTGGAGAAAGCATCTACTTTTTTCAGATTAAAAAATAACAGCATTCTCCATGCACTGTAATTTATAAATTGGTCAGAGCTATTGATAAGAGCTAGTTAAATGTGTATTGTAAATGCACATAGCAATTGTTTTACATGATTTAAATGCTTTTTCCTTATGATCACAGGAGATGAATGTGAAACCAGCCAAATGGAAGCAAACTGAAAATCATATCGACATGTATTGCGGCCCCCTTTTCCACAGTGAAATAGGATATAAATTAGAGGTCGACCGATTAATCAGAATGGCTGATTAATTAGGTCCGATTTCAAGTTTTCATAACAATCGGTAATCTGCATTTTTGGACACCGATTGTGTCCGATTTGTTTTACATGTAATTTTTTTATTTTTTTGACCTTTTATTTAACTAGGCAAGTCAGTTAAGAACACATTCTTATTTTCAATGACTAGGAACAGTAGGTTAACTGCCTTATTCAGGGGCAGAATGACATATTTTTACCTTGTCAGCTCGGGGATCCGATCTCGCAACCTTCCGGTTACTAGTCCAATGCTCTAACCACCTGCCTTACATTGCACTCCACGAGGAGCCTGTGTGGCAGGCTGTGTGGCAGGCTGACTACCTGTTACACGAGTGCAGCAAGAAGCCAAGGTAAGTTGCTAGCTAGCATTAAACTTATCTTATAAAAAAACAATCAACCCTAACATAATAACTAGTTAACTACACATGTTTGATGATATTACTAGGTTATGTAGCGTGTCCTGCGTTGCATATAATTGATGCAGTGTCTGTTAATTTCTCATCGAATCGCAGCCTACTTCTCCAATGGGTGATGGTTTAACAAGCGCGTTTGTGAAAAAAGTACTGTCGTTGCACCAGTGTGTACCTAACCATAAACATCAATGCCTTCCTTTTAAAATCAATATACACTACTCAAAAAAATAAAGGGAACACTAAAATAACACATCCTGGATCTGAATGAATGAAATATTCACCTTTCTTTACATAGTTGAATGTGCTGACAACAAAATCACACAAATTATCAATGGAAATCAAATTTATCAAACCATGGAGGTCTGGATTTGGAGTCACACTCAAAATTAAAGTGGAACACCACACTACAGACTGATCCAACTTTGATGTAATGTCCTTAAAACAAGTCAAAATGAGGCTCAGTAGTGTGTGTGGCTTCCACATGCCTGTGTGACCTCCCTACAACGCCTGGGCATGCTCCTGATGAGTTGGCGGATGGTCTCCTGAGGGATCTCCTCCCAGACCTGGACTAAAGCATCCGTCAACTCCTGGACAGTCTGTGGTGCAACGCGCCGTTGGTGGATGGAGCGAGACACGATGTCCCAGATGTGCTCAATTGGATTCCGGTCTGGGGAACGGACGGGCCAGTCCATAGCATCAATGCCTTCCTCTTGCAGGAACTGCTGACACACTCCAGCCACATGAGGTCTAGCATTGTCTTGCATTAGCAGGAACCCAGGGCCAACCGCACCAGCATATGGTCTCACAAGGGGTCTGAGGATCTCATCTCGGGACCTAATGGCAGTCAGGCTACCTCTGGCGAGCACATGGAGGGCTGTGCGGCCCCCCCCCCCCCCCCAAAGAAATGCCACCCACACCATGACTGACCCAGCCCACACCATGACTGACCCACCGCCAAACCGGTCATGCTGGAGGATGTTGCAGGCAGCAGAGTTCTCCATGGCGTCTCCAGACTCTGTCACGTCTGTTACATGTGCTCAGTGTGAACCTGCTTTCATCTGTGACGAGCACAGGGGGCCAGTGGCAAATTTGCCAATCTTGGTGTTCTCTGGCAAATACCAAACGTCCTGCACGGTGTTGGGCTGTAAGCACAACCCCCAGCTGTGGACGTCGTGCCCTCATACCACCCTCGTGGAGTCTGTTTCTGACCATTTGAGCAGACACATGCACATTTGTGACCTACTGGAGGTCATTTTGCAGGGCTCTGGCAATGCTCCTCCTGCTCCTCCTTGCACAAAGGAGGAGGTAGCGGTCCTGCTGCTGGGTTGTTGCCCTCCTACGGCCTCCTCCACATCTCCTGATGTACTGGCCTGTCTCCTGGTAGCGCCTCCATGCTCTGGACACTACGCTGCCAGACACAGCAGACCTTCTTGCCACAGCTCGCATTGATGTTCCATCCTGGATGAGCTGCACTACCTGAGCCACTTGTGTGGGTTGTAGACTCCGTCTCATGCTACCACTAGAGTGAAAGCACCGCCAGCATTCAAAAGTGACCAAAACATCAGCCAGGAAGCAAAGGAACTGAGAAGTGGTCTGTGGTCACCACCTGCAGAACCACTCCTTTATTGGGCGTGTCTTGCTAATTGCCTATAATTTCCACCAGTTGTCCATTCCATTTGCACAACAGCATGTGAAATTTATTGTCATTCAGTGTTGCTTCGTAAGTGGACAGTTTGATTTCACAGAAGAGTGATTGACTTGGAGTTACATTGTGTTGTTTAAGTGTTCCCTTTATTTTTTTGAACTGTGTATTTTGAAACCTGCATATATAGTTAATATTCGCTGCTATCATGACTTTCTTTTAACTAGGGAAATTGTGTCACTTCTCTTGCATTTTGTGCAAGCATTTAGGGTATATGCAGCAGTTTGGGCCGCCTGGCTCGTTGCGAACTGTGTGAAGACCATTTATTCCTAACAAAGACCGTAATTAATTTGCCAGAATTGTACATAATTATGACATAACATTGAAGGTTATACAATGTAACAGCAATATTTAGACTTGGGCATGCCACCCGTTAGATAAAATATGGAACGGTTCCGTATTTCACTGAAAGAATAAACATTTTCGAAATGATAGTTTCTGGATGACCATATTAATGACCTAAGGCTCGTATTTCTGTGTGTTATTATGTTATAATTAAGTCTATGATTTGATAGAGCAGTCTGACTGAGCGGTGGTAGGCACCAGCAGGCTCGTAAGCATTCATTCAAACAGCACTTTTGTGTGTTTGCCAGCAGCTCTTCGTTGTGCTTCAAGCATTGAGCTGTTTTATGACTTCAAGCCTATCAACTCCCGAGTTTAGGCTGGTGTAACCAATGTGAAATGGCTAGCTAGTTAGTGGGGTGCGCACTAATAGCGTTTCAATCGGTGATGGCATTCGCTCTGAGACCTCGAAGTAGTTGTTCCCCTTGCTTTGCAAGGGCCATGGCATTTGTGGAGCAATAGATGATGATGCTTCGAGTGTGGCTGTTTTCGATGTGTTCCTGGTTCGAGCTCAGGTAGGGGCGAGGAGAGGGACGGAATCTATACTGTTACACTGGCAAAACTAAAGTTCCTATAAGAACATCCAATAGTCAAAGGTATTTGAAATACAAATGGTATAGAGGGAAATAGTCCTATAATTCCTATATTAACTACAACATGAAACTTCTTACCTGGGAATATTGAAGACTCATGTTAACCTCTTGATGCTATGGGGGCGCTATTTCATTTTTGGATAAAAAGACGTGCCCGTTTTAAGCGCAATATTTTGTCACAAAAAGATGCTCGACTATGCATATAATTGATAGCTTTGGAAAGAAAAACACTCTGATGTTTCCAGAACTGCAAAGATATTCTCTGTGGGTGCCCTAGAACCGGAGCTACAGGCAAAACCAAGATGAAACGGCATCCAGGAAACCAGCAGGATTTTTGAGGCTCCGTTTTCCATTGTCTCCTTATATGGCTGTGATTTTTCAGCTGCTGGTATTTTTCCATGCGATTCTGAGGGGAAAGCAGGCTTCCACGAACTGCATATCAATGAAGAGATATGTGAAAAAACACCTTGAGGATTGATTCCAAACAACGTTTGCCATGTTTCGGTCGATATTATGGAGTTAATTCGGAAAAAGTTTGACGTTGTTGGTGACTGAATTTTCGGTTCGTTTCGGTAGCCAAATGTGATGTACAAAACGGAGCGATTTCTCCTACACAAAGATTCTTTCAGGAAAAACTAAACATTTGCTATGTAACTGAGAGTCTCCTCATTGAAAACATCCGAAGCTCTTCAAAGGTAAATTATTTTATTTATTTGGTTATCTGGTTTTTGTGAAAATGTTGCGTGCTAAATGCTACTCAAAATGCTAAGCTAGCTTAGCATACTCTTACACAAATTAGTGATTTGCTATGGTTCAAAAGCATATTTTGAAAATCTGAGATGACAGTGTTGTTAAGAAAAGGCTAAGCTTGAGAGCAGGCGCTTTATTTGCGATTTTCAGAAATCATTAACGTTGCGTTATGCTAATGAGCCTGAGGCTTTATTCACAATCCCGGATCCGGGATGGGGAGTATCAAGAGGTTAAAAGGAACCACCAGCTTTCATATGTTCTCATGTTCTGAGCAAGGAACTTAAATGTTAGCTTTTTTACATGGCACATATTGCACTTTTACTTCTCCAACACTTTGTTTTTGCATTATTTTAAACCAAATTGAACATGTTTCATTATGTGACGCTAGATTGATTTTATTGATGTATTTTATTAAGTTAAAATAAGTGTTCATTCAGTTGTCATTATTATAAATAAATAAAAATCAGCCAATTTTGAATCCGTTTCGGCTTTTTTTTATGTCGTCCAATAATCGGTCGATCTCTAATATAAATAGCTGTGCCATTATTCAGAATTTTCGTGTGCCCTCATACTTTGCTTGGCTGGAATTTGGATACCCAAGCTATAGGCTTCTGTAAATTGTCAAAGACTCCAGTCACCTAAGTCATAGACTGTTCTCTCTGCTACCGCATGGCAAGCAGTACCGGAGAGCCAAGTCTAGGTCCAAAATGCTCCTTAACATATTCTACCCCCAAGCTGTAAGACTGCTGAACAATTAATCAACTACAAACAGAAATGCCTTATTTATCTAAGTATTCAGACCCTTTGCTATGAGACTTGAAATTGAGATCAGGTGTATACTGTTTCCATTGATCATCTTTGAGATGTTTCTACAACTTAATTGGAGTCCACCTGGGGTAAATTCAATTGATTGGACATCATTTGGAAAGGCACACACCTGTCTATATACAGTGCCTTGCAAAAGTATTCGGCCCCCTTGAACTTTGCGACCTTTTGCCACATTTCAGGCTTCAAACATGAAGATATAAAACTGTATTTTTTTGTGAAGAATCAACAAGTGGGACACAATCATGAAGTGGAACGACATTTATTGGATATTTCAAACTTTTTTAACAAATCAAAAACTGAAAAATTGGGCGTGCAAAATTATTCAGCCACTTTACTTTCAGTGCAGCAAACTCTCTCCCAGAAGTTCAGTGAGGATCTCTGAATGATCCAATGTTGACCTAAATGACTAATGATGATAAATACAATCCACCTGTGTGTAATCAAGTCTCCGTACAAATGCACCTGCACTGTGATAGTCTCAGAGGTCCGTTAAAAGCGCAGAGAGCATCATGAAGAACAAGGAACACACCAGGCAGGTCCGAGATACTGTTGTGAAGAAGTTTAAAGCCGGATTTGGATACAAAAAGATTTCCCAAGCTTTAAACATCCCAAGGAGCACTGTGCAAGCGATAATATTGAAATGGAAGGAGTATCAGACCGCTGCAAATCTACCAAGACCTGGCCGTCCCTCTAAACTTTCAGCTCATACAAGGAGAAGACTGATCAGAGATGCAGCCAAGAGGCCCATGATCACTCTGGATGAACTGCAGAGATCTACAGCTGAGGTGGGAGACTCTGTCCACAGGACAACAATCAGTCGTATATTGCACAAATCTGGCCTTTATGGAAGAGTGGCAAGAAGAAAGCCATTTCTTAAAGATATCCATAAAAAGTGTCGTTTAAAGTTTGCCACAAGCCACCTGGGAGACACACCAAACTGTGGAAGAAGGTGCTCTGGTCAGATGAAACCAAAATTGAACTTTTTGGCAACAATGCACAACGTTATGTTTGGCGTAAAAGCAACACCGCTCATCACCCTGAACACACCATACCCACTGTCAAACATGGTGGTGGCAGCATCATGGTTTGAGCTTGCTTTTCTTCAGCAGGGACAGGGAAGATGGTTAAAATTGATGGGAAGATGGATGGAGCCAAATACAGGACCATTCTGGAAGAAAACCTGATGGAGTCTGCAAAAGACCTGAGACTGGGACGGAGATTTGTCTTCCAACAAGACAATGATCCAAAACATAAAGCAAAATCTACAATGGAATGGTTCAAAAATAAACATATCCAGGTGTTAGAATGGCCAAGTCAAAGTCCAGACCTGAATCCAATCGAGAATCTGTGGAAAGAACTGAAAACTGCTGTTCACAAATGCTCTCCATCCAACCTCACTGAGGTCGAGCTGTTTTGCAAGGAGGAATGGGAAAGAATTTCAGTCTCTCGATGTGCAAAACTGATAGACATACCCCAAGCGACTTACAACTGTAATCGCAGCAAAAGGTGGCGCTACAAAGTATTAACTTAAGGGGGCTGAATAATTTTGCACGCCCAATTTTTCATTTTTTGATTTGTTAAAAAAGTTTGAAATATCCAATAAATGTCGTTCCACTTCATGATTGTGTCCCACTTGTTGTTGATTCTTCACAAAAAAATACAGTTTTATATCTTTGTTTGAAGCCTGAAATGTGGCAAAAGGTCACAAAGTTCAAGGGGGCCGAATACTTTCGCAAGGCACTGTATAGGGTCCCACAGTTGCATGTCAGAGCAAAAACCAAGCCATGAGTTCAAAGGAATGGTCCATAGAGCTCAGACAGGATTGTGTCGAGGAACAGATCTGGGGAAGGGTACCAAAACATTTCTGCAGCATTGAAGGTCCCCAAGAACATAGTGGCCGTCATCAGTCGTAAATGGAAGAAGTTTGGAACCACCAAGACTTCCTAGAGCTGGCGGCTCGGCCAAACTGAGCGATCGGGGAGAAAGGCTTTGGTCAGGGAGGTGGTCAGGGAGCACCCGATGGTCACACTCCAGAGGTCTTCTGTGGAGATGGAAGAACCTTCCAGAAGGACAACCATCTCTGCAGCACTCCACCAATCAGGCATTTATGGTAGAATGGCCAGATGTAAGCCGCCACTCAGTAAAAGGCAAATGACAGCCCTCTTGGAGTTTGACAAAAAGATTCTCTGGTCTGATAAAACCAAAATTAACTTTTGTGCCTGAATGCCAAGCACCATCCCTACGATGAAGCATTGTGCTGGAAGCATCATGTTGTGGAGATGTTTTTCAGCGGCAAGGACTGTGAGATTAGTCAGGATTGAGGGAGAGATGAACCAAGAAATGTGCAGAGATCCTTGATGAAAACGCTTTTCCACTGCGCTCAGGACCAGGGCAAAGGTTCATCATCCAACAGGACAACGCGCGCACAGCTAAGCCAATGCAGTAGTGGCTTCGGGACAAGTCTCTGAATGTCCTTGAGTGGCCCAGCCAGAGCCCGGACTTGAACCCTATCAAACATCTCTGGAGTAGAGTTCGACTGATTTTAATCGGCATGGCCGATTTCAAGTTTTCATAACAATCAGTAATCTGCATTTTTGGACGCCGATTATGGCCAATTACATTGCATTCCACAAGGAAACTGCGTGGCAGGCTGACCACCTGTTACGCTTGTGCAGCAAGGAGCCAAGGTAAGTTGCTAGCAAGCATTAAACTTATCTTATAAAAAAAATATCGATATTCACATAATCATATGGTTGTTGATATTACTAGGTTAACTAGCTTGTCCTGCGTTGCATATAATCAATGCGGTGCCTGTTAATTTATCATCGAATCACAGCCTACTTCACCAAACGCGTGATGATTTAACAAAAGCACAATCGTTGCACTAATGTACCTAACCATAAACATCAATGTCTTTCTTATAGTCAATACACAGAATTATATATTTTTAAACCTGCATATTTAGTTTAAAGAGATTCATGTTAGCAGGCAATATTAACTAGGGCAATTGTGCCACGTCTCTTGCGTTCATTGCACGCAGAGTCCGGGTATATGCAGCAGTTTTGGCCAATTTCCCTAGTCAATATTGCCTGCTAACATGCTTCTTTTAACGAAATATGCATGCTTAGAAAAATATACTTCTGTGTATTGATTTTAAGAAAGGCATTGATCTTTATGGTTAGGTTCATTGGTGCAACGATTGTGCTTGTTTTCACGGATGTACTTTTGTTAAATCATCACCCGTTTTGGCAAAGTAAGCTGTGATTTGATGATTAACAGGCACTGCATTTATTATATGCAACACAGGACAAGCTAGTTAAACTAGTGATATCATCAACCATGTGTAGTTAACTAGTGATTATGTTAAGATTGATTGTTTAACAAAAAAAGTTTTATGCATGTAGCAACTTACCTTGGTCCCTTGCTGTACTTGCATAACAGGTAGTCTGCAACGCAGTCTCCTCGTAGTTTGCAATGTAATCGGCCATAATCAGCACCCAAAAAATGCAGATTACCGATTTTATGAAATCGGCCCTAATTAATCGGTCGACCTCTACTTTAGACATACTTTTTTCCTCTCCTTACTTTCTCCCATTTAAATCCTCCAGACTGGAAGAGCTGTGACCGTCAATCTTTCTTTGGTGGCTGTTTGTCAGTTGTGCCCTACCCTAGGTTGAATGGAATGCATGTTTGTGGTGGAGTTTGCCTGATGAGACATAGGGCTTCTGTTAAACACATTAATTGCAGTAAAACCGCTTGCGTTTTGTAAGCTACAATGAAATGTAAACTTACTCACACAAACAAAGAATACCACAAACACCAACTTATATTATAAAAACAGGCGCTAAAACAATCAAGTTCTCCTGCATCTACTGAGTTGTTTGACCATACTTCTACCGCAACATTTGGAAACGAACCTCAAAGTCCGTTACAAGTAGGCTACATTAAAACTCTGCTCAGAAGTCAGCTACCCAATCAAAACTGAGCTACTTTTCTCAGGGCCTGTTCCTTCAGCCTGTGGCCTCGGCAAAGTAACGAAAGCATCAGTGTGTGTGTTTTGCCTGTTCCTTGTGCGTTTTCATTTCCGGGAGTGCGAGCCAGCTGTCAGACAGGCTGTGTGTCAGTTGGGGCAGAGCCAGCAGCATGAGGTGGAGCAGACCAGGAGAACCTAGGGTTGAAGAGGGACCATTTGCTGGGGGTCTGGCTGCGGCAGAGTCAACATGAAGAGCGGCGCGAGAGATGGACAGGAAGGGTGGGGGAAGTGGATGGTGGTTTTGGGTGTGATGTGCGAGATATTAGTAGACGGGAGAAAAAAGTTTATTTGTTTGGGATGTGCGGCCAAGGAGTAATGGCTATGAGGGGATATTTGCAATGTTTGTGTTTTGAGGCTTTTTTTTGTGCGTTGGTGAAATAGCTTGAGGGGAGATAATTTGTTTGTAATGGTGAGGTATGCGGACAATTACTCTGTTGGGTAGAATGTTGCATCGGTCTGTCCCTTTCTGGATGCAATTTGAGTTCTGTCCTCACTAGGGTTGCAAAGGGTTGGAAACTTTCCAGTGAATTTCCGGAAATTTTCCATGGGAAGTTAAGCCCGGGAATTTGGGGAATTTTGTTTAAATTCATCAAAAAAAGTTAGCTTATAACAGTGAACCTTTTTTGTGGGAAACACAAGGCAATGCTAGGTCTTGTGGCATATTTAGGTTACACTATCCACAATTAAATGGAATTACAACCCTCTGCATGCACAGTGCATTCTTCCATCACATGTACAGTACAGCTGATTCTCAAGATCTTGCACACTAATGAGATGCTATTGAGCCCACACTACTACACTGTCTGAGCTAAGGACTACATGCTATCTGGTAAGTTTGGATTACAATACTAGGTGGGGTTATGATATATTTTATGACATGATTTTTTAAACTAGTAAATAGTTGGCTACAGCAAAGTGTTTAAAATAATTTCTAACAATTGCTGCTAGTTAGTTTTTGCTATCATGTGGGTTTTAGCTTGCTTGAGCCTGCTAACTGAAGAGTGTTAATTCACCTTTTTCAATACATGTTTCATTTTAAAACATTTATCTTACAAAGGAGTTGTTTAATCTAACTGCTTAACTATTTATCTGTACGTGGAATTGTATTTGGGTTTTTTCTTTTTTTTCTAATCTTTACAGGAAAATGCCACGGGCTCTATCTGATGTGTGGATACATTTCACCGCAGCTAATGTGTACATTTGCAAATACTGTGACAAATCTTATGTGAATAATGCAACAAGATGCAGAATAATGCAACAAGATGCAGAATCATCTGGCGACGTGCATAAAGTTCCCTCAGTGCTCACAACAAGCAACCTCTACATCTATTCAAGGTGAAAATTATGAATCGGACACCTTATCGATAGCAACAGCTCATGGTCCTCCTGGAATCTGTTTTTTTTTTTACTCAATGGAGGAACGTAGTCAGAGAAATGATGAATGTCTTGTTCGAGCTGCGTATGTACCTGGTTCATCTCTGATGCTCACAGGCAATGTGTATTGGAAGAGGTTTCTGAATGTTCTTCTCCCAGCATACACCCCTCCAACCAGACATGCTTTATCTACTCATTTGCTGGATGCAGAGTTCAAGTGAAGGTCAAGCAAATCATAGAGAAAGCAGATTCTATTGTAATCATCTCTGATGGGTGGTTGAATGTTATATGGGCAAGTAATAATTAACTACATCTCCACCCGTCAACCAGTATACTACAAAACACAGACACAAGGGACAACACACACCGGTCTCTACGTTGCAGATAAGCTGAAGGCAGTCATCGATGACCTTGGACCACAGAAGGTATTTGCACTGGAGACAGACAATGTTGCGAACATGGAAGACTGCTTGGTCTAAAGTGGAGGAGTCCTATCCTCATGTCACTCCCATTAGCTGTGCTGCTCATGCATTGAATCTGTTCCTCAAGGGCATCATGGCACTGAAAACAATGGATACACTCTACAAGAGAGGCAATGAAATGGTTAGGTATGTATAGCAGCAATCTACCTCACCAAGCAAAGTGAGAAGAATAAGAGCACCACATTGAAGCAACACCGGTTGGGGTGGTGTCATCATGTCTCCTGGGGGGGACAGAGTCTCCAAGAAATGGCCATATCACAGTCTGCCGATATGGACAGCCCCAAGAAATCCATACTGCCCTGCCCACTTCATGGTTTCGCCAAGCAGAGGTAACTGCAGTACTGAAATGCATCAAAAATGTGAATACTTCTGCCTGAAGCCCATAGACGCCGCAGCGTTCATGTTCGACCCCAATGCTGGCAAGAGGATCTTGTCTGGTGCAGAGATCAACAAGGCCTATGGTGTCATCACTACTGTGTCTCGCCACCTTGGCCTGGATGAGGGCGAGGTTCTTGGCAGTCTGGCAAAGTACCCTTCCAAGCCAAGGCTTTGGGATGGAGATGCAATATGGCAGTCGGGCCAACATATCTCATCAGCCATCTGGTGGAAGGGACTTCATGGATCTGAGGCTCTTTCCCCTGTTGCCTCCATCCTCCAAATCCCACCAACAGCCGCCTCCGAGCGCAACTGGTCCTTGCATGGGAACACACACACAAAAAAGCATGCAACAGGAGGACCAATACAAGGGTTGAAAAATGCTTTTTGCCCCTGACAATGAGCCATCCTTAACAAAGTTGGATAGTGACAGTGAAGATGAGGCCTCAGTCTGATGCTCAAGAGGTGGACATTGAGGATGTCCAGAGAGAGAACATGGAAGCATGAGATGAAGACAACCAAAGCTTTAGTTTCTAGGCTATCATTTTACAGATGTATGTTAAATACGTTTTTGGAAGATGCGATGGATCATTGGGCATCATTGTCCTGTTGTCCGGACCTCTGGCAGTCTCTATGGGGGTGCCACAGGGTTCAATTCTCGGGCCGACTCTTTTCTCTGTATACATCAATGATGTCGCTCTTGGTATTTTTCTGATCCACCTCTACGCAGACGATACCATTCTGTAAACTTCTGGCCCTTCTTTGGACACTGTTAACTAACCTCCAGACGAGCTTCAATGCCATTCAACTCTCCTTCTGTGGCCTCCACCTGCTCTTAGATACATGTAAAACCAAATGCATGCTCTTCAACCGATCGCTACCAGCACCTGCCCGCCTGTCCAGCATCACTACACTGGATGGTTCTGAGTTAGAATATGTGGACATCTACAAATACCTAGGTGTCTGGATAGACTGTAAACTCTCCTTCCAGACTCACATTAAGAATCTCCAATCCAAAATTAATCTAGAATCGGCTTCCTATTTCGCAACAAAGCATCCTTCACTCATGCTGCCAAACATACACTCGTAAAACGGACTATCCTACCGATCCTTGACTTCGGCGACGTCATTTACAAAATAGCCTCCAACACTCTACTCAGCAATTTGGATGCAGTCTATCACAGTGCAATCCGTTTTGTCACCAAAGCCCCATATTCTACCCACCACTGCGACCTGTATGCTCTCGTTGGCTGGCCCTTGCCTCATATTCGTCGCCAGACCCACTGGCTCCAGATCATCTATAAGTCTATGCTAGGTAAAGCTCCGCCTTATCTCAGTTCACTGGTCACGATAACAACACCCACCCGTAGCTCACGTTCCAGCAGGTATATCTCACTGATCATCTCCAAAGCCAACCTCCTTTGGCCGCCTTTCCTTTCAGTTCTCTGCTGCCAGTGACTGGAACGAATTGCAAAAATCACTGAAGGTTGGGAGACTTATTTCCCTCACCAACTTTAAACATCAGCTATCTGAGCAGCTAACCGATCGCTGCAGCTGTACATAGTACATCTGTAAATAGCCCACCCAATCTACCTACCTCATCCCCAAACTGTTTTTATTTTATTTACTTTTCTGCTCTTTTGCACACCAGTTTCTACTTGCACATCATCTGCTCATTTTTCACTCCAGTGTTAATCTACTAAATTGTAATTATTCGCTCCCATGGCCTATTTATTGCCTACCTCCTCATGCCTTTTGCACACACTGTATATAGACTTTATTTTTTTATCCTACTGTGTCATTGGCTTGTTCATAGTTTATTCCATGTTGTCTGTGCCACACTGCTTTGCTTTATCTTAGCCAGGTCGCAGGTTGTAAATGAGAACTTGTTCTCAACTAGCCTACCTGGTTAAATATATATATTTTTTAAATAAGGTAAAATGTTTTATGTTTCTGTCTCCATATGATATTGTGAATATATCCATTGCAAAACATGTGCAACCCTAGTCCTCACAGAGCGAGAAAGAAGAGTGAGCAACCAAAATTATTCAGAGACTGTGAGAGAAAGAGAGAGCAGGGTAAGAAAAATATGGTAGGAGGGAGAAAGAGGTACCAAGAGGAGGTTATGTGAGGGGGACTAAACCTAGTTTGCTCACACAAGGCCAGCCTCCTGCTACCACTCACCCACAACAATCTGGCCCTGTGCTACCACTCACCCACAACAATCTGGCCCTGTGCTACCACTCACCCACAACAACCGGCCCTGTGCTACCACTCACCCACAACAATCTGGCCCTGTGCAACCACTCACCCACAACAATCCAGCCCTGTGCTACCACTCACCCACAACAATCCGGCCCTGTGCTACCACTCACCCACAACAATCTGGCCCTGTGCTACCACTCACCCACAAAACCAACCCGCAACTGCTGCTTACAAAACCCCAAAGTGAGCCTAGCAGACCATACTACACACAAAATGTTGCAAAGCACACACAACCTATCTCTGGGTTTCCATTAGCTGGTAATGGCCAGCTTTTGGCCATAGAAAATGTAAAAGCCAGCAAAGAAAATTGGTGCAGGCTAATTGTCCGGGAAAGAAAGAAAAAAATCCCATTTGCGAAATAACGCTTTTCAGCTTATACATTGACGCAAATACATTTGGCTGGCCTTGCTAATCTGTCTATAGGTTAATTTGCATAATTATGTGGAATTAAATTGGCGAGTTGTTCAGTATAGGCGTTATGTGCAGTACCAGTCAAAAGTTTGGATACCTACTCATTTAAGGGGTTTTGCTTGATGTATTATTTTCTACATTTTAGAATAATAGAAGATGTGAAAAATGTATTTTATATTTTAGACTCTTCAAAGTAGCCACCCTTTGCCTTGACAGCTTTGCACATGCTTGGCATTCTCTCAAACAGCTTCATGAGGTAGTCACCTGGAATGCATTTCATTTAACAGGTGTGCCTTGTTAATTTGTGGAATTTCTTTCCTTTTTAATGTTTTTGAGCCAATCAGTTGTGTTGTGACAAGGTATGGGGGACAGGTACGGGTGGTATACAGAAGATGGTCTTTTACCAAATAGGGCAAAGTCCATATTATGGCAAGAACAGCTCAAATAAGCAAAGAGAAATGACAGTCCATCATTGCTTTAAGTTTCTTGTAGTGCAAAAACCATCAAGCGCTACGATGAAACTGGCTCTCATGAGGAACGCCACAGGAAAGGAAAATCTGGAGTTAGCTCTGCTGCAGAGGATAAGTTCATTCGAGTTACCACCCTCAGAAATTGCAGCCAAATAAGTGCTTCACAGAGTTCAAGTAACAGACACATCTCAACATCAACTGTTCAGAGGAGACTGTGTGAATCAGGCCTTCATGGTTGAATTCCTTCAAAGAAACCACTACTAAAGGAAACTAATAAGAAGAATAGATTTGCTTGGGCCAAGAAACACGAGAAATGGGCATTAGACCGGTGTAAATCTGTCCTTTGGTATGAGGAGTCCAAATTTGAGATATTTGTTTCCAACCGCCGTGTCTTTGTGAGACGCCGAGTAGGTGAACGGATGGTCTCCATGTGTGGTTCCCACCGTGAAGCATGGAGGAGGTGGTGTGATGGTGACACTATTTTATTTAGAATTCAAGGCACACTTAACCAGCATGGCTACCACAGCATTCTGCAGTGATCCTCCATCCCATCTGGTTTGCGCTCAGTGGGACTATCATTTGTTTTTCAATGACACAAAACACACCTCCAGGCTGTGTAAAGGCTATTTGACCAAGGAGCGTGATGGAGTGCTGCATGAGATGCTCATCCATATATTTATATGTCCATATTCTTAATCATTCCTACTACAAATAAAGAAAAACCCTGGAATGAGTAGGTGTTTCCAAACTTTTGACTGGTAGTGTATCATCACACGCGTACAACAAACATACAGAGCCATGGAGTAGAAAATCTGTCAGACAGTGCAAGACCTGTTGCTGCTGCAGCACTTCAAAAGCAACAGAAGGCAGGCTTCATCAGTGCATCGCACCACTTTGCAATGATTTGGAGGCATTATGCATTTTGAAAACATACTTAATTGTTTGAAACCATCTTATGTCTTACCTTGCTTCAAAGTAGCCTATTAGATCTCCTCTCTTTCTAAATATCAAATGTCTATTTTCATTTCTCACATGAAACCGCTAGCATGTGTGGTGGCCTTTTGATAACGTTTTACCGCTAATTGCATTATGGAGCGAACATTTGCGCGTAGCCTACTGCCTGGTGCGCATTGCTGCGCTTATAATGTGAAGAAGTAATAGTTTATCAACATTTTTAAGCTAAACGTTCTGATCTGTTGCATGAGACTCATTGCTTTTTTAAGTTTTTGTTTTTATGTTGCCTAGGCCTACTGGTTGTATGAATTTGGGGTCGATTGTCCCCGAGTCTGTTTTGGAATAGGCTTTTTTTTTTCTCGACAAGCTGACCAGTAGAATAGGTACATTTTTCTACTATGGGGGACAGTAGATTTACATAGGCTATTGCAGGGGTCTCCAACCTTCTTAGAGCATGAGAGCTGCTTTAAAAAAAATAATGTCGCGAGCTACACTTTCATTTATAGCTTTCAAGTCAGCGCACCTTTTCTTCTCTCAAAATCAAATCAAATTTATTTATATAGCCCTTCGTACATCAGCTGAAATTTCAAAGTGCTGTACAGAAACCCAGCCTAAAACCCCAAACAGCAAGCAATGCAGGTGTAGAAGCACGGTGGCTAGGAAAAACTCCCTAGAAAGGCCAAAACCTAGGAAGAAACCTAGAGAGGAACCAGGCTATGTGGGGGGGCCAGTCCTTTTCTGGCTGTGCGGGGTGGAGATTATAACAGAACATGGCCAAGATGTTCATAAATGACCAATGGTCCAATAATAAGGCAGAACAGTTGAAACTGGAGCAGCAGCACGGCCAGGTGGACTGGGGACAGCAAGGAGTCATCATGTCAGGTAGTCCTGAGGCATGGTCCTGAGGCATGGTCCTCGGGCTCAGGTCCTCCGAGAGAGAGAAAGAGAGAATTAGAGAACGCACACTTAAATTCACACAGGACACCGAATAGGACAGGAGAAGTACTCCAGATATAACAAACTGACCCTAGCCCCCCGACACATAAACTACTGCAGCATAAATACTGGAGGCTGAGACAGGAGGGGTCAGGAGACACTGTGGCCCCATCCGATGACACCCCCGGACAGGGCCAAACAGGAAGGATATAACCCCACCCACTTTGCCAAAGCACAGCCCCCACACCGCTAGAGGGATATCTTCAACCACCAACTTACCATCCTGAGATGGTCTCCCCTGCAACTCCTTCCCCGGGTCCTTAGTGCAGTTTTCGGTCAATATACTGTACCTGGTAAAATAATGGTTAATAAACTCGAGGTCCCTATAAAATCAGACCCCCCCCCCCCCAAATTCTGTTCGATATTTTCCGAATTGTGTTTAATTTTTCTTGTTTTTAGAGTTGTTTTGGTTTACACTCGCAAAATTACAATAGTTCATAGAGAAAAAAGGAAATTTGATGTTCTGAGTCCATGTCAATGCTTAAATCATATCTGAAGACACTTTAAATTAAAACAAACAAATGTAGTTTTTTTGTGTATTTCCCCTTTAATTGCACATCTAGCCCTTTTTTTAATTGCACATCTAGCAGGTGAGGAATGTGCCCTTCTAGCGATGGTTCTGTACTGACTAATGTTCATTTCATGTCAAAGTTTTCAAATAACAAATGATGTCCGTATATAACAAATAATGATATGTATATATAAATAATATACATATCATATACTTCTGCCAGGTAAGCCTGCTTTTTTAGTTAACATTTAATTGAGAAGGGTTTGGGGAAAGTATTTCTGTCAACCCACAAGATGGCTAGGCCTATATTGCATCAACTGGCTACAGACTGAGTGATAGACAAACCTGTGCACCACACTGACAGGCTGGGGAAATATTGCTGAAAATTAATTGGCAGGTACTGTTAGATTTGAACTTTCTTTTAGCCAATAGTGACTAACCAGGGGTGAGATAATGATATGTTGCGTTGATTAGCTGGGAGCTTGCTTGTCTGATACTTCTGAGATTTGTTTGACAGTTTTGAGGTGGAAATTGCATGTAGGCTACTTTCAAATTGTTTGGCGAGCTTCTCATAGATGGGATGCCCAGTAGTTCACGATGGACCTGATCCTAGTCTGGGCAGTCAGTTTAGTGTCTCCTCAACACAGTACTCGTGTCCAGCCCAGGTCCGAAGTACTGCGGTAATAACATGGTAGCTGGACAGACGGAGAGAAATTATACAGCAGATGCTACCTGTCCAATCAGAGTGAAGAGGTGGATGCAGAGGGAAAGAAGGGTCTGAAGTTATAGAAGTCCTGAGAAACAATGGCTGGTCCATGAGTTTTAGTTGTAGGGAGTTTGGTGTGTGTGTGTTTATCTATCTCCATTGTGGTTTGGGTAATGATGGTGAGTCATTGGAAAACAAGCAATAACACAGCAGTGTCCTCATGTTGCTCTTTGCATCTGTCTCCTGTGTATGAGGAGCGTAGCCTAGTGGTTAGAGACTAGTAACCAAAAAGTTGCAAGTTCAAATCCCCGAGCTGGCAAGGTACAAATCTGTCGTTCTGCCCCTGAACAAGGCAGTTAACCCACTGTTCCTAGGCTGTCGTTGAGAGTTTGTTCTTAACTGACTTGCCTAGTTAAATAAAGGTAACATTTAACAAATGAGTTTACAGTGTGTATTTGTCTCCTTTGTTTGTTACTCTTGGTCTAATCAAAACCGCATCGAACTCCTCTGTTCTGTTTCCTCTGTCTGTCTTCAGGGTGGTGAAGGAAGAGATCTCGGATGAAAGTGCTAAGCTCCCGTGCTTTAACGGCCGTGTGGTGTCATGGGTAAGAACAGAGTTGGGAGAGGTAGACTGTACACCATAATCTTGGACCCGTAAAAGACCAGCAGGAGAAGGGGAGCCAAAGGGGGGGAATTCCTGAATCGCTTGATACTTTTTCCAGGACTGAGTTGTAAAAGTCCCGTTCCCAAGTCGAAACAATATGGCTGAAATGGTCCTAGTAGCTCTAAGAATGCCAATTAGAATGTTATTGTCATGGAACTCTTGGTGCCAACATGGCCAATTTTTCTTTAACGACCTCTGTAGCTATGGCCTTGCTTTACTAGTAGAACCGTTACAAGAACCCACTATCTGTGATCGTAACACTGAAGAAACAAAGGACTTCTTACATCCTCAAATTTCCCCGCTTATGATTACCCTACCCTAAACAAGGTTTATTACTTTGAGTCCTCCAGACAAAACATTGGGACTCGTCCCGGATAACGGGGGGTTGGGGAGGAATGCATCTGCTAAGTGCATAAGGAGGAGGAGGAGGACAAGGAAGAAGGGAGAGGGATTGAAAGGGTTGGCCAAATAGATGAGACCATAAGGATGGACACGTGATAGTATGGTCCCAGAGGCACGAGTGCTCTATAGTCAAACAGCAATTAGAGGAGACGGAAGAAAGTTTTTAAAGAAAGGAGGGCAAATGTGTTCTCTGTCACTTGGGTCAGGGATATTAAATCAAAACCACAAACCGGTTCTCAAGGTTAGGTTCAAGACAGAACATTTGAATGCATGTAGTTTGTTCAATGCTAAGTCCCTCCTTTTCATACAACAAATGTATAGAAATCCAGAATCTGTGGTGATTGTTAAGGTAGTTGGCATGTTTGTTAGCATTAACCCCCCCCCCCCCCCCCCCAGGCAGATGTACGTACGTGTGTATAGGTGTATGCTAGGTCTGTAGAAAGTAGGTAATAGAACACCAGTGCTATTGATGGGGCCAAATTGCATGGGTATTTCCTTTTACCTTGCAACCATCCGTGGAGGACTGTGGTGTGTGTCTGTTTTCGTTCTCTCAAGCACTCTGGGGATATAATGGAGGGAGACAGGCTAAGTGTCAGGTTAGTGTCTGTTGGCACCTGAGATTTTCCTCTGAATGGAGTAAAGACGTGTTCGTGTCAAAGCAATTGACATCTCCTACCCCCATATTTCTTTTCTCCCTCCTGATCCCTTTCTTTTAACCCCATATTTTTTTCTTTCCCTCTCCCCCTCTTCAACCTATTTCCCCCTGTCTTGTATAATCTCCTCTGCTTCTTACTTAATTCCTCCTCTTTTGCCCTCCTCCTCCTTTTTTTCCATCCTCACTATCATCCACTTTCAACTCCTTGTCCCTCTATCCATCTCTCCACTATTCTCCTCTCCTCCTCAGTTGGTATCATCAGACACCCCAGCAGCAGTAGAGCTGGTATCACCAGTCCTTCCTCCGCCCCCAGCAGAAGTCCGGCCCCTGCCCTCACCCCCTCCTCCTCCCCTCCCACCCCCACCTGTTGAGAGGACCGGGGGCATCGGTGACTCCAGACCCCCATCATTCCAGTACTTACACACAGACACCCTCTTCCACAATCACATGAATCACAGTATCCTTGTCTCACTGTGCTGCATATCTTACACTGTATCTAGTGTATTCTACTCCAGCCATCATGTTACCTACTATTAAATTCAACTGCCCATTTCAACGTGATCATAGCCTGTGCCGCCCATTGACTCTTAAGCACCTGTCTAGAATATCATAATACACAGCAAACCTGGGTTCAAATAGTGTTTAAAATCGTTAGCTGCACTAGATTCAGTATGCCTGGCACAATGGGACCAATGGAATGGCCCCAAAAGTACAAACCCGCCCATCTAGCACTGATATTGAAAATGTACATTTAAAATACTGTTTGAACCCAGTTGTGATATACAGTACCAGTCTACAAGGCTTGATCCATTGCTTCCTAGTCATATACATTGTAGGGTGTCCAATCAGAAATGCGTTTTTTAACCAATTGGTAAAATAATGTTAATTGTATAGATACTCCTCTAAGGAAACCATGTCGATCATAATCCGTTCAAAAGCTATTGGGGTTTTAACCCTTGTAGAATATTTAAGGTGAATAATTCAATGGCCAGAGAGAGATCTGGAAAATAGCATATTTTATCATTTTACCAGGTAAGTTGACTGAGAAAACATTCTCATTTGCAGCAACAACCTGGGGAATAGTTACAGGGGAGAGGAGGGGGATGAATGAGCCAATTGTAAACTGGGGATTATTTGGTGACCTTGATGGTTTTGAGGGCCAGATTGGGAATTTAGCCAGGACACGGGTTAACACCCCTACGATAAGTGCCATGGGATCTTTAATGACCTCAGAGAGTCAGGACACCCATTTAACATGCCATCTGAAAGACAGCACCCTACACAGGGTAGTGTCCCCAATCACTGCCCTGGGGCATTGGGATATTTTTTTAGACCAGAGCAAAGAGTGCCTCCTACTGGCCTTCCAACACCACTTCCATCAGCATCTGGTCTCCCATCCAGGAACTGACCAGGACCAGCCCTGCTTAGCTTCAGAAGCAAGCCAGCAGTGGTATACAGGGTGGTATGCAGGGTGGTATGCTGCTGGCATAGTGTCAGCTAGGCCGGATGCTGTGCGAGAACTGACTGTCTCGCCTTTTTGAACTCATTTTTCTTTTAGAATCCGGAGGACATAAGACATTATGTCGATTTTGGATATCGACTTTGAGACATGACGTAGTATTTTCATATTTCAGTATAAGCTTTTCAAATTAATGAGGTGCGCTTGTTTTTGTGAGAAATCTTGTCAGTGAAATGTCAACGGAGCACTGAACGTTTTATTTACGAAGCATTTTACATTTAATTCAGCTCGTGTTAATTGAGCTTTTTGCGATCTGCTGAAACAACTTTGCAGACGACCACCACAAAATGTTAAGTCCTCAAACGTCACTGTGAGAAAGCGGTGCTCCCGTCAACGGAGCTCGGTGCGTATTATCGGATGTATTAGGTTACGAAATCCGACTTTTTGGATATCATTGTTATGATATGTTAAAGTCCCCACTGAACGATTCAGAACATAAAGAATCATATTTGTCTTGGTCAAATCTGTTTTATAACATAAGGAAATGACTTCATCACCAAAGCGCATTTTCACCCTACACCATTGTATGCTAGCTACCTGTCCTCCGGTCCTAATATGATCTGGCTTGTAGTCTATTTGATTAGAGGTTATGTGTACTGCTATTTGTGGTTTATTAGGTAATTTATGTAACAGAGCCGACATACAATACCATCTCTCACCCATAGAATTAGAATGAGTAGAATGGACAAAGTAATTCTATGTTTTCCCCACTTCTACCCTCTCCCTATCCAGTCCCAATGCAGCAGACAGTGTAGAGAACCTGGATGACCAGTCGGAAACAGAGTCTGTGGTGTCCTTTAGGAGAGAGCGACCCAGACACAGGGAGGCCATGGAGCAGCGTGGTGAGCACTCTGCACAGCACACACTCTGTCACATGATGAAACTGCACTGGGTTGTGTTCAGTAGGGCACACGTAGGAAAAAATGGACAATGAGCGTTTCTAATTGGCCAATGTCAGGCTTCCCGTTTTCAAAATGTTTTTTCCTATTTTGGGCCTACTGAACACAACCCTTGTTCTAGCTGTAAAAACAATTGACATTGACAACATTACTAAACATGAGCCATAGAAAAGCCTCTCTTTCTCTCTGCGGTGCCTCAGGGCCGAGGATGAACGGCCAGAGTGGCATGGAGCGCCACCTGGCAGGCTATGAGAGTGCTACAACTGTGATGAGCAGCGAGCTGGACACCACCAGCTTCTGTGACTCTGAGGAGGACGACACCATCAGCCGATTCAGTGGCTCCACGGAGCAGAGCACGGCTTCCAGGCTGCTCAAACGCCACCGCAGACGCAGGAAACAGCGCCCCCCGAGGCTAGAAAGGGTAATGCGTATGTGTGTATACACACACATGTATGTGTGTATGTGTGTATGTGTGTATGTGTGTGTGTGTGTATGTGTGTATGTGTGTGTGTGTGTGTGTGTGTGTGTATATATTTCTGTGTGTATATATTTCTATTTGTATATATGTATATATTTCTCTATGTATATTTCTCTGTATGTATATATATGTGTGTGTGTGTATATATATGTATGTATTTGTATATGTATGTATATATGTGTGTGTGTGTATATATGTGTGTGTGTGTATATATGTGTGTGTATATACGTGTGTGTATATACGTGTGTGTATATACGTGTGTGTATATACGTGTGTGTATATACGTATGTGTATGTATATACGTATGTGTATGTATATACGTATGTGTATGTATATACGTATGTGTATGTATATACGTATGTGTATGTATATACGTATGTGTATGTATATATATATATGTGTGTGTGTGTGTGTGTGTGTGTGTGTGTGTGTGTGTGTGTATATACATACATACACATATGTATGTATATATTATATACAGTGCCTTGCGAAAGTATTCAGCCCCCTTGAACTTTGCGACCTTTTGCCACATTTCAGGCTTCAAACATAAAGATATAAAACTGTATTTTTTTTGTGAAGAATCAACAACAAGTGGGACACGATCATGAAGTGGAACGACATTTATTGGATATTAACTTTTTTAACAAATCAAAAAACTGAAAAATTGGGCGTGCAACATTATTCAGCCCCTTTACTTTCAGTGCAGCAAACTCTCTCCAGAAGTTCAGTGAGGATCTCTGAATGATCCAATGTTGACCTAAATGACTAATGATGATAAATACAATCCACCTGTGTATAATCAAGTCTCCGTATAAATGCACCTGCACTGTGATAGTCTCAGAGGTCCGTTAAAAGCGCAGAGAGCATCATGAAGAACAAGGAACACACCAGGCAGGTCCGAGATACTGTTGTGAAGAAGTTTAAAGCCGGATTTGGATACAAAAAGATTTCCCAAGTTTTAAACATCCCAAGGAGCACTGTGCAAGCGATAATATTGAAATGGAAGGAGTATCAGACCGCTGCAAATCTACCAAGACCTGGCCGTCCCTCTAAACTTTCAGCTCATACAAGGAGAAGACTGATCAGAGATGCAGCCAAGAGGCCCATGATCACTCTGGATGAACTGCAGAGATCTACAGCTGAGGTGGGAGACTCTGTCCATAGGACAACAATCAGTCGTATAATGCACAAATCTGGCCTTTATGGAAGAGTGGCAAGAAGAAAGCCATTTCTTAAAGATATCCATAAAAAGTGTCATTTAAAGTTTGCCACAAGCCACCTGGGAGACACACCAAACATGTGGAAGAAGGTGCTCTGGTCAGATGAAAACAAAATGGAACTTTTTGGCAACAATGCAAAACGTTATGTTTGGCGTAAAAGCAACACAGCTCATCACCCTGAACACACCATACCCACTGTCAAACATGGTGGTGGCAGCATCATGGTTTGGGCCTGCTTTTCTTCAGCAGGGACAGGGAAGATGGTTAAAATTGATGGCAAGATGGATGGAGCCAAATACAGGACCATTCTGGAAGAAAACCTGATGGAGTCTGCAAAAGACCTGAGACTGGGACGGAGATTTGTCTTCCAACAAGACAATGATCCAAAACATAAAGCAAAATCTACAATGGAATGGTTCAAAAATAAACATATCCAGGTGTTAGAATGGCCAAGTCAAAGTCCAGACCTGAATCCAACCGAGAATCTGTGGAAAGAACTGAAAACTCACTGAGCTCGAGCTGTTTTGCAAGGAGGAATGGGAAAAAATTTCAGTCTCTCGATGTGCAAAACTGATAGACATACCCCAAGCGACTTACAGCTGTAATCGCAGCAAAAGGTAGCGCTACAAAGTATTAACTTAAGGGGGCTGAATAATGTTGCACGCCCAATTTTTCAGTTTTTGATTTGTTAAAAAAGTTTGAAATATCCAATAAATGTCATTCCACTTCATGATTGTGTCCCACTTGTTGTTGATTCTTCACAAAAAAATAGTTTTATATCTTTGTTTGAAGCCTGAAATGTGGCAAAAGGTCGCAAGGTTCAAGGGGCCGAATACTTTCGCAAGGCATTGCGTATGTGTGTGTGTGTGTGTGTGTGTGTGTGTGTATAGTATATACTCTTTTATTTTTTACTTGAAACATTGCAAGTCAGAAATGGCCCATTCTGCATTGGAATGTATTGTAGTTTTACTTTTTTCCCCCATGTCTTGTCCCAGGCGTCGTCGTTCAGCAGTGTGACAGACTCCACCATGTCTCTGAACATCATCACCGTCACACTCAACATGGGTCAGTAACATCACTGTTCCCTTCTGTCTCTGTCAGTTGTTTTTACCTCTTCCATCTGTTTCTCTGACCTTCTCTTTGACTGTCATGCTTCTTCACGTTATTTTATACCTCGAACCTAACCATTACTCTGCCCCATCCGTTTTGTAAAAAAAACTCTTTCTTGAAATGGCCGAGAAATCCTAGCCTGGTGAAACCAGCCTGGTCTCGCGGGTGCAGCGACCAGGCTATAGAAATCCACCCCTCTCACACATTTCTGCCCTGTTGACCTCCCTGGTCCAAAATAGTGCACCATTTAGTGAATAGGGTGCCTTTTGGGACAGAGCCCAATCTCCCAATCTCTTTGTCGCCTTTGCCCCCCCTGTAGAGAAGTACAACTTCCTGGGTATCAGCATCGTGGGGCAGAGCAACGAGAGGGGCGACGGGGGCATCTACATCGGCTCCATCATGAAGGGAGGGGCGGTGGCAGCAGACGGACGCATCGAACCCGGGGACATGCTGCTTCAGGTGCGGGGCCGACCGGGGGGACTACAGGATGACCCTAGATAGCCATGATACTACTGGTGCCATTTGTTCCTGATTTAAGATTGAACCATTAATGTTTACTGACTCTGCCTTTCTCATCAAGGTGAACGACATCAACTTTGAGAACATGAGCAACGATGACGCTGTGCGTGTGCTGAGGGAGATCGTACACAAACCGGGGTCAGTGGCTGACATAAATACGTTCTCATTGACATTCCCAACCAGTTGTTCTCAGTGTGAAATGTCTGGTCATTTGACATGTGATGACGATGGTGATGACCTGTCTCTCTCTCTCAGACCCATCATCCTTACAGTGGCAAAGTGCTGGGACCCGTCACCTCAGGGCTACTTCACACTCCCTCGCAGTGAGTAGTAAGCTGGACGTCTCGTCTCTACCGTAGAGATCGATGGAAGACAGATTAGTCGACTTGGTCTTTATATGGTGGAGCCATCAATACATGAATCTCTGAAATGTCAAATAAATTATGTTTCAAATTAATACATTTGACATTTTGTACCCCCCTCTCTGTAGATGAGCCAATCCGGCCAATAGACCCAGCAGTGTGGGTGAACCACTCGGTGGCCCTGACGGGGGCCTACCCCCCCTACACCGCCAGCTCCGCTCTCAGCACCGTCACCTCTTCCTCCTCCGTCACTGAGACAGAACGTCAGTACCCCTCTTTTTCTCTTTCAGTCTTTCTATTTTAGCATTCTCTCTTTTCAACTTTGCCTGCTCTCATGCTCTGTTCAACACCTCCATTCACTCTTTCCCTCTCTCCCCTTGACCCCCATCTGCTGTCTCTTACTTCATCTGTTTGTCTTCTCTGTTTCTCTCGTCTCTGCCCTCCTCCCTCTATATTTTTTTTTATTGTGGTATATCCATCTCTTTTTCGTGTGCCAGGCGTTTTAAACTCTGCCATGGCACAGGAAGCACCAGCCACATCTGTCTTGCTCTTCTGGTCTTCATTGTTTTATGTGGTCAATGATGGCCGTCTACCTCGCTTCTTCTCTGTCTCTCCAGGTTTTGATGACTTCAACCTGTCCCTCCACTCTGACATGGCGTCGGTGGCTAAGGCCATGGCGTCCCCAGAGTCTGGCCTGGAGGTCAGAGACAGGATGTGGCTCAAGATCACCATCCCCAACGCCTTCCTGGGTGAGAGAGAGTGTGAACACTGAGGGCCAATGGTGACGCTGTGGATGGGGGATGGGGGGGGGGGGTCGAACTGATGGAACACATCTCCTGTTTTTCTCCTTTTTTTTCATCCCTGTGTGTGTGTGTCCAGGTTCTGACGTGGTGGAGTGGCTTTACCACCACATCGAGGGCTACCAGGACCGCCGCGAGGCCCGGAAGTACGCCAGCAACCTGCTGAAGGCCGGCTTCATCCGCCACACAGTCAACAAGATCACCTTCTCAGAGCAGTGCTACTACATCTTCGGAGACTTCAGCGACTGCGAGAACTGTGAGTACTTATGGGGGGAGAAACAGTTTTAATTCCTTTGATTTTATTTAGAAAAATGTATTTGTCTAAAGGTTGATGTTTATACACTCCCATCCGTATGTATTTGGGCAGTGCAGCTAAAATGTAACATTATGAGGAAGAGTACAGAATGTCACTTTTTATTTGATGGTGTTTTCATTCCAGTTTTTGAAGTGAAAGCATTTTATTTATCTAGTCCCCCCCCCCAAGTCGAGAATCCATTTATCTACTCACTTCGAAGGAAAATGACTCCAGTCACCATTCAGTAACTGTAGGGCAAAACAAACTGCAAATGCATCCAATGTTTTTAGTCACAAGCTTGATGTAGTCATTGCGTGCTAAGAATATGGGACCAAATACTGTTTGACTACTTTAATACACTACAAGTGAATTTGTCCAAACACTTATGATTTCTTCAAACGGGGGGACTAGATACATAAAATGCTTTCATTTCTAAACGGTAAAAAGGTGTATGAAAATCCCCTCAAAATAAAAGGTGGTTTCATACGAAACATTTTGATTTATAATCCAAAATGCTGGAGTATAGAGCCAAATAAAAAATGTTAGCTTCACTGTCCAAGAATATTCGGTGAAGAGTGTACAGTATCTCCTCAGTAGATGTACCTACAATTAGAGCTTATTCAAACCCTTTGGCCAAACGAGTTGTATAACCAGTTTAACTTGACCTCCTTTTCTCCCCTCCCTCTCTACTCTCTTCTTCCTCCCTCCTTCTTCTCTCTCTCCCCCACCCCCTCTTTCCCCCCCAAGACATGGCCAACCTGTCCCTGAACGACAACGACGGCTCCAGTGGGGCCTCTGACCAAGACACCCTGGCCCCCCTGCCGCTCCCGGGGGTCACACCCTGGCCCCTGCTACACTCCTTCCCCTCCTTCCAGTACCCCCACCCCCACCCCTACTCCAGTCAACCCCCACCCTACCACGAGCTGTCCAGCTACAGCTTCGCCCCAGGCAGCACGGGCACGGCCAGCCAGCACAGCGAAGGTAAGCCCTAAGGGGAGGGAAGGATCGGCAGAGCGAGGGGAGGTAAAGAGAGACAGAGCGAGAGGGAAGGTAGGGAAAGGGGGTCGGGGAGGGAGGGATCGGCAGAGCGAGGGGAGGTAAAGAGAGACAGAGCGAGAGGGAAGGTAGGGAAAGGGGGTCGGGGAGGGAGGGATCGGCAGAGCGATGGGAGGTAAAGAGAGACAGAGCGAGAGGGAAGGTAGGGAAAGGGGGTCGGGGAGGGAGGGATCGGCAGAGCGAGGGGAGGTAAAGAGAGACAGAGCGAGAGGGAAGGTAGGGAAAGAGGGTCGGGGAGGTAAAGAGAGACAGAGCGAGAGGGAAGGTAGGGAAAGGGGGTCGGGGAGGGAGGGATCGGCAGAGCGAGGGGAGGTAAAGAGAGACAGAGCGAGAGGGAAGGTAGGGAAAGAGGGTCGGGGAGGGAGGGATCGACAGAGCGAGGGGAGGTAAAGAGGGACAGAGCGAGAGGGAAGGTAGGGAAAGGGGGTCGGGGAGGGAGGGATCGACAGAGCGAGAGGGAAGGTAGGGAAAGAGGGTCGGGGAGGGAGGGATCGACAGAGCGAGGGGAGGTAAAGAGAGACAGAGCGAGAGGGAAGGTAGGGAAAGGGGGTCGGGGAGGGAGGGATCGACAGAGCGAGAGGGAAGGTAGGGAAAGAGGGTCGGGGAGGGAGGGATCGACAGAGCGAGGGGAGGTAAAGAGAGACAGAGCGAGAGGGAAGGTAGGGAAAGAGGGTCGGGGAGGGAGGGATCGACAGAGCGAGGGGAGGTAAAGAGAGACAGCGAGAGGGGATGTAGGGAGGGAGGGGAGGTAAAGAGAGACAGAGCGAGAGGGGAGGTAGGGAAAGAGGGTCGGGGAGGGTGTCACATTTGGTGGCTATTTTCCAAATTGCGACTGCGTTGAGAGCTGGCAGCGACGTATGAGAGCTGGCAGTGACATGTTCTATACTCTCCTGACCCATTCTAACCAGTTCTGACCTGTTCCTGTCCCCCCAGGGAGTCGGAGCAGTGGGTCTACAAAGAGTGAGGGTGGCGAGAGGCGGCGGGGAATTAAGGGAGGTCCTGGCAGCACGGTGGTGGGGGGTGGGGCAGGAGGAGAAAAGTCCCCCTCTGGAGGGGAAGGGGAGGGCTCAGGCAGCGGCAGCGAATCGGAATACTCTGTCCGCAGCAGCCTGAGGCGTGGCCACGGCTCAGCCACACCCAGCGAACACAGCCACACATCACAGCGCTCGCATCATCACCGCATGCCCCCCCACATGTCGCCCTACCCCCCCGGGATGCCCATGCCCTACAACCCTATGATGGTGATGATGGTGCCCCAACACCCACACATGGGACACCCAAACATGGGACACCTCCACCAGCACCATCCCTCGGTCCCCATGCACCCAGGCATGGGCCCCTCCGCTGTCCCTGGAGGACCACCCGGAGCCCCCCCAACCCGTGACCTGGGCTCTGTGCCCCCTGAGCTGACCGCCTCACGCCAGTCCTTCCACCTAGCAATGGGCAACCCCAGCGAGTTCTTTGTGGATGTCATGTAGTCTGATTGTGTGTGTGTTTGTGTCTGCTTGTGAGGTGAGTGACCATTCGTGTGAGGTCTAGGAGTATTCCACTCTCTGGATGACAGACTGTTCTAGTCTGGTGGTAATTAACTTGTGGTCTGATTAGGCCCTAGTAGATTGGTGTCGTTCATTTCTAGTCTGGTAAAAACTGGGTTCAACAGTGAGTCAAAGGAATTTTGGCACTGTAACGTAAAAGACGTGAAATGCATAACGTCTGGCTTCCCTCTTAAATATACTGGCATGTTTTCAAGTCTCGTTGTTTTCCCTCCAAACCGTTTAGCTGGACAGACCTGCAATCAAGAGGTCAGATCTAGGAGCAGCAACTCCCCCCACAACGTTCCACATATCTTATGACTCCAAAACATGTTGCTGGCCTCCATATCAGATAAGCCGCAACTCTTGTTTGATTTCAAGCATGTATATTGGTTTAGTTCTGCCTCTCACACCATCTGTGAAGCTGTTGTGTGTTTTCTAACTGATTTGCCTTTTAGCCTCGTGTTTGTTTTTCCTACCTGGGACTGACTGACTGTAAGGAACAGTAGTGGTCTTTCATTGAATTGACCGAAGTAACATATTAACGGGCCAAATGAAGAGTCGTCGCCAAGTGTCCTGAGGACTAGAACAGTAGAGGGCGCCACTTGCTCTTATTTTCTATAGGGAAGAAGACATTTGAGAAGGTGAAATGTATCATGTTTTCATTGATTTATGAACATGGTGGGACGTTAAGTAAAGTATCCCATTTTGTATGAATTTGTGTGCCATTTAGTTTTAAATGCAATCGTACAGAATAGTTCATGTTAAGATACAGGCCAACTTCTGCCCTCTTCAGAGGATAGATACCTCAAATGACAAGAATGGGTGCCATGTATTGTAACACTGTCTTGGACTATGTGGTATAGGAAATGGTACTTGGAGGAAGAAGAGGGCACACCAAAACGGTACTTTTGGGATTGAATCATGAGTTTTCTCTCTTTAAATAACTGTGATCCTCCTCATATTTTGTATGTTACTGACGCACATAAGCGTCCATTTTGTACGAGTGAATATATATATATATATATAATCTCGTTTAACCCAAAACAAAATGCAGATATCTATCCACAAGAGATGAGGATGTATAACCAAACCATACAGGTGCTAAATGAAGTCAATAGTTTCAAAAGTATAGCAGTGTCACATTGGGGTGTCATTTTTTTGGTTTGAGTTCATTATTGTCACTTTTGTTTCTGTATTTGAGAATAAATGTGTAATAGACTGAAATCCAAAGACATTTGTTTTTTCTCTTGTATATGGAAATAGATTTTTATAGAGAATTATTAACATACTTTCTAGCACAGTAGATGACAAAATGTCATGCATTTTCTTTGAATATCTTCTATTTTGTTGACTGCCATGTTTCTCATGCCGCAGAAGTCTGTTGTTGACAGGTGGAGGATGGCGTGCAATTGCGACCTGAATTCGGAGCGTTCCTGCATGCCGGAACCTCTTTTATACTTCTATTGGTCCACATGCAGGAATGCCCTGAATTGTGGGCATTTATCTCTGGCCCCTGCCCTACGGAGGGGGTGGCTCAAGGCGAGACGTCTCACTGGTTCCTTTTTTTCAGGGCGGGGCAGATAGGGTGAGCTGGAGGGAACAATGAGTAGACCAGAGCTCACTCGCCTGAGCATGCCAAATATTATGGAGGAACCATGTGCTCGTGGGAAAAGCATGCTTACGGGAGAGGAAGGCCCTTCTCCCCCGATTACATAGACAGGAGGAACCTGGATTTTAGTAAAAATGTTTGTCATTTACAGATGCTCTTTTCAAGAGCAATTAAGTGCCTTGCTCAAGTGCACATTGACAGATCTTTCACAAAGTCAGCTCAGGGATTTGAACCAGAGACCTTTCGGTTAGTGGCTCAACGCTCTTAACCACCAGGCTACATTTCATGCAATTCTACATAATTTACATGATAGAAGACATAAGCAGAATCTTTTTTAATGCCACACAAATGACTGGAATGAGTGACAATGACAAACTGAGATCAATCTGGTCTTCAGTTAATACAAACAATAGCCCATGCCAATGAAGCAACGCACAGATAGTACAATATTGGGAGGCTATATACTGTATGTCTATTCAGTGCCTTCGGAAAGTATTCAGACCCCTGCCCTTTTTCCACATTTTGTTACACTACAGCCTTATTCTAAAATGGATTAAATAAAAAATAACTCCAATCTACACACACTAACCCATAATGACAAAGTGAAAACAGAATTTTGCTAATTTCTAAAAAGCAAAAACCAAGCCATGAGGTTTAAGGAATTGTCCGTAGAGCTCCGAGACAGGATTGTGTTGAGGCACAGACCTGGGGAAAGGTACCAAAGAAAATCTGCAGAATTGAAGGTCCCCAAGAACCCTGCGGCCTCCATCATTCTTAAATGGAGGAAGTTTAAAGCTGGCCACCTGGCCAAACTGAGCAATTGGGGGAGAAGGGCCTTGGCCAGGGAGATGACCAAGAACACAATGGTCACTGACAGCACCAGAGTTCCTCTGTGTAGATGGGAGAACCTTCCAGAAGGACAACCATATCTGCAGCACTCCACCAATCAGGCCTTAGTGGAAGAGTGACTAGATGGAAGCTACTCCTCAGTAAAAGGCACATGACAGCCCTCTTGGAGTTTACCAAAAGGCACCTAAAGGACTCTCAGACCATGAGAAACAAGATTTTCTGGTCTGATGAAACCAAGATTGAACTCTGGCCTGAATGCCAAGCGTCGCGTCTGGAGGAAACCTAGCACCATCCCTATGGTGAAGCATGGTGGTGGCAGCATCATGCTGTGGGGATGTTTTTCAGTTGCAGGGACTGGAAGACTAGTCAGGATCGAGGGAAAGATGAACAGAGCAAAGTACGGAGAGATCCTTGATGAAAACCTGCTCCAGAGCGCTCAGGACCACACTGGGGCGGAGGTTCACCTTCTAACAGGACAACGGCACTAAGCACACAGCCAAGACAACGCAGGAGTGGACAAGTCTGAATATCCTTGAGTGGCCCAGCCAGAGTCCGGACTTGAACACGATCAAACATCTCTGGACAGACCTTAAAATAGCTGTGCAACGACGCTCCCCATACAACCTGACAGAACTTGAGAGGATCTGCAGAGAAGAATGAGAGAAACTCATGACGCTTGTAGCATCATTGCCAACAAGTCTTGAGGCTGTAATCACTACCAAAGGTGATTCAACGAAGTACTGAGTAAATTACCTTTCGTAGTTAAATCAAGTCAGATAAGATCAAATTCTTATTAACAATGACGGCCTACACCGGCCGAACCCGGACTAATTGTGCACCGCCCTATGGGACTCCCAATCACGGCCGTTGTGATACAGCCTTCGTCCAAACCAGGGTGTCTGTAGTGATGCTTTAGACCGCTGCACCACTCAGGAGCCCAAAGGGTCAGAATACTTATGTAAATGTGATATTTCAGTTTTATTTTTATCAATTAGCAAAAATTTATACAAACCTGTTTTTGCTACTTCATTATGGGATATTGTGTGTAAATTGAAAAAACAACAACAATTTAAATCAATTTTAGAATGTGGTCTGAATACTTTATGAATGCACTGTGTGTGACACACAGTTGAAATTGGAAGTTAACATACACTTAGGTTGGAGTCATTTAAACTTTTTTTTCAACCACTCCACAAATTTCTTGTTAACAAACTGTAGTTTTTGAAGTTGGTTAGGACAGAAGGGTCAGAAGTTTACATACACTAAGTTGACTGTGCCTTTAAACAGCTTGGAAAATTCCAGAAAATTATGTCATGGCTTCAGAAGCTTCTGATAGGCCTGTGGATGTATTTCAAGGCCAACCTTCAAACTCTGCCTCTTTGCTTGACATCATGGGAAAATCAAAAGATATCAGCCAAGACCTCAGGAAAAAAATTGTAGACCTCCACAAGTCTGGTTCATCCTTGGGAGCAATTTCCAAACGCCTGAAGGTACCAAGTACAAACAATAGTACGCAAGTATAAACACCATGGGACCATGCAGCCGTCATACTGCTCAGGAAGGAGACGCGTTCTGTCTCCTAGAGATGAACGTACTTTGGTGTGAAAGTGCAAATCAATCCCAGAATAACTGCAAAGGACCTTGTGAAGATGCTGGAGGAAACAGGTGCAAAGTATCTATATCCACAGTAAAACGAGTCCTATATCGACATAACCTGAAAGGCCGCTCAGCAAGAAAGAAGCCACTGCTCCAAAACCTCCATAAAAAAAAAGCCAGACTACGGTTTTCAACTACACATGGGAACAAAGATCGTACGTTGCGGAGAAATGTCCTCTGGTCTGATGAAACAGAAATGGCCATAAAGATCATTTTATGTTTGGAGGGAAAAGGTTGAGGCTACAAGCCGAAGAACATCCCAACCATGAAGCACAGGGGTGACTGCACCGTTGTGGGGGTGCTTTGCTGCAGGAGGTACTTGTGCTCTTCACAAAATAGATGGTGTCATGAGGAAGGAAAATTATGTGGATATATTGAAGCAACATCTGAAGACATCAGTCAGGAAGTTAAAGCTTGTCCTCCATGCAGATGATTCTGCACTGTTGGTTTCACACAACGACAAAAATGTGGTTGAGAAAGTCCGTGCTGAACTTCTGAGTGACAGTAACTGTCACTTCACCTTGGAAAAACAGAGTCCCATCTTGTATGTGTACAAATTGAAACTGAGGAAATCCCCTGAATTTAAGTTGGTAGTAGGTAACATAGTGGTCACAGTTAATTACCGTTAATTATCTTGTGTGCTAGATGTGTGGATGTGTGCTAGATAACCATCTGACAGGGGAGAACATGGTTCAAAACGTTCTCTCCAAAGTGAACCATACAACTTGGTTTCTGGCACGAACCTCAATATTTCTGTTTAAGAATGCAATGGTGGCATTGGTCGGGGCTCTTGTTCAGTGCCACTTCGACTATGTGTGCTCTTCCTGGTATAATAGTGCACCTAAAATAATTAAAAACCAACTGCAGACATCACAGGATTATTTATACAAACTTCTAGCACATACTCGTCTCGATCATTCCCACTTTGAACGCCTTAGATGGATCAAAGTGGAGGAGCAAGTCTCAGATGAAATTGTCTTGTACATCAGATTGCCCATAGTATGGTCCCAGGTACCTATGTAACTACTTTAACTTGGTCCGGGATACCCATAACTATTCCACTAGCTGGTAGCCTAGTGGTTAGAGGCAGGTAGCCTAGTGGTTAGAGGCAGGTAGCCTAGTGGTTAGAGGCAGGTAGCCTAGTGGTTAGAGGCAGGTAGCCTAGTGGTTAGAGGCAGGTAGCCTAGTGGTTAGAGCCAGGTAGCCTAGTGGTTAGAGCCAGGTAGCCTAGTGGTTAGAGCCATAGGCAGTTTCAAGTTCTCATTGAAAAAATGCAAAATGGTGGAATATCTCAGAGTGAGTTGTAAGACTACAGTATGTGGGTGAAAAGAAAATGCCCGGGATAGCATACGGTCTGCCTTTTGGTGTCTTATGTATCATATTGTGACTGTCTTGTATATATTAGGCCTATGTACCTGTCCAGAGTTGTTTATCCAATTCCGAGGCGCATATTGGAAGAACTATCCACATTTACTTTTCGTCAGCCAACAAGATGAGTAGGCCTAACGAACAGCAAAAGCACGAGCCTATGTCAATCTGCTATCCACCATAGTACAAAAGTTGACCTATTCTGTGTAAGAAAATAATATTCCAAACATAGTCTGGGACAGTTGTGGGATGCGATAGATCCCAAATTAATACAACCACAAGCATTAAAAAAAATGTTTTTATGTAATGAAGCTGATTCAACAGATCAATACGTTTAGCTTAAAATGTTGCAATGCACACACGGCAGTAGACCATAGGTGTGAATGTTCCATTCGCGGGAAAACACCATTCTCAAAGCAAATTTGATTAATTTGTGTAATGCTTTTATTATAAAAGTGCATTTTAATGGTGAAAATGATCTTCCCCAAACTTGAAACTCACTCGCTGTGTTTGTATTCCAGTTGGGCTCTACATGGATTAATGTGCTTGATTTCAAGAAGTTATTTGGCCACTTTAGTTGTCATACAAACCTTATCAAAACATATAGGCCTATGGGCTAGGCTACATGAGGTGTGCGACTATGATTTGAAAAAGTCAGTGTTTTGATTTAGAATGGACCATTATCATGCACCTGTCTCAACAGGGTCAGCGGGAAGAAAATCATCATCTATTCACTTAAATAGTGAATGGAGGGCGCTTTTCCCCGTGGTTCATTTTCATGCCAGCCAGGTAGGCTATACTCCTGTTGTAAAGAGAAGCAATGTGCTTAATATTAGGAATTTGAGAAATAAATATAGTAGGACCAGCCTATAGAAAGCTGATTGGATTCTCTTTTCTCACTCAATTGCATAGCCTATAGAAATGTAGTGCAACATGAGTATGGCATTGGCTCACATAAAGTGTTTGATTAGATTTTTGATCACATTTGCATTGATGTCAGAGTGATTAGAGGGACACAGTTAGCAAGTAGGCTACTAATGACCATCAGCAGCATCAGAGCTTGGAGAAGCCTAATAACCATGACTAAACGGTCATGTGGAATTTGTCTGCTGTCATGACTAGTGACCACCGGTGTGGCGTAATATGGTCACCTTAACAGCCCTACTACCAACCGGCCGCACAACTCAATCTGCCTCACAACTGCAGACCATGTGTAACCACACCAGCCCACTATTGTCACATCCAGCATCTTCACCTGCGGGATTGTCTGAGACCAGCCACCCAGACAGCTGATGAAACAGTGGGTTTTCATAACTGAATAATTTCTGCATGAACTGTCAGAAACCATCTCAGGGAAGCTCATTTGCATGCTCTTTGTCCTCACCAGGTTCTTGACCTGACCGCAGGTCGACGTCGTAACCGACTTCAGTGGGCAAATGCTCACCTTCGATGGCCACTGGCACGCTGGAGAAGTCTGCTCTTCACAGATTACTCACCTTTTCAACTGTACAAGGCCGCTCTGCACAATTGAAATTTGCTGATGTCAGAGTGCCACATAGTGGGGTTATGGTGTGGGCAGGCAGGCATAAGCTACTGACAACGAACACAGTTGCATTGTATCGATAGCAATTTGAATGCACAGAGATCCCATGGCAAGGTCCTGATGCTTATTGTCGTGCCATTCATCAGCCGCCATCACCTCATGTTTCAGCATGTTGCAAGGATCTGTCCACAATTCTAGGAAGCAGAAAATGTCCCAGTTTTCCATGGCCTACATACCCACCAGATATGTCACCCATTGAGCATGTTTGGTATGCTCTGGGTCGGCTTGTATGACAGCGTGTTTCAGTTCCCGCCAATATTCAGCAACTTCGCACAGCCATTGAAGAGGAGTGGGGCAACATTCCACAGGCCACAATCAACAGCCTGATCAACTCTATGCAAAGGCGATGTGTCGCGCTGCATGAAGCCAATGGTGGTCACACCAGATACTGAATGGTTTTCTGATCCACGCCCCTACTTTTTTAAAAGAAATCTGTGACCACCAAATGCATAGCTGTATTCTCAGTCATGTGAAGTCTATAGATTAGTGCCTAATTAATTTATTTCAATTGACTGATTTTCTTGCATGAACCGTAACTCACTAAAATCTTTGAAGTTGTTGCGTTTTATATTTTTGTTCAGTGTAATTTGGGATTGGCGCCCACCCACGTTGGTAATGACAATAGGTAATCTACACTGGGCATGACGCCACGTGGGTTGATGGGTGAGATGGGCTTCTCTCTAGGTGCCTAGTATTTTACATTTGCTTCACTCTACTGCTGCCTTTTATTTTGCCACACTTGTTTCCCCCTGGTAGTGGTTGGGGGGAATTTCCCCATCATGCATTGTACTGGCACCTTATTTTGCAGTGCCATATCCTGTGGAAGCTTCAGGGTGCAGCATGATCAACTTGTCTTTTTAGATATTGCTCTATACGCATTTCTGACAAATCTTACAGATTCACAATAAATAATAAAGTTATCTGATTAAAAGGAGGACATGGAATATACAAATATCATAGAATAATTGCTAGATAATGTTGTAGCTAACTAATAATACACAGTATGGTCTAACAGATTTTTTTTTTTTAATTATGCACATGCTATTTCATAGCTATCACCACTGACACGACACACGTATAGACCTTGTGGAGTCTGTGGCTGGTATTTCTCAGTAGTTGAGTTATTTTGCTACTTCTAGCCCCCATCTCAGCTCTCCTATTGTGGTTGGTTGTATTTATGCAAGGCAAGCCTTCAGCTCACAGCTCGTGGGTTGTAGTTGCAGCTCACCGTGAGACCTAGAATCTTTGGTTAAGGCCTCGCATCTGCCTTTTGCTTCCTCTATTGCTAAATGCCCTGCCCCGAAAACATGTGAACAAGTCCCAGTATTGAGGTAATTTGAAGCTGGTGTCTCAAGATGTGATGTTTCTTATTGTTTATATTCCTCTCTCTCTGACAAAGCTCGACTGAGTATGAGCTTCCTCCATTCATGACAACTAACTATGTGCCTTCACTCAAATTTTATCTTTTTAAATTTGTATTTCCTTATGGGCACCAAAACATGTAAGTCTGAGAAGAATGATGACAAGGAAAAACTATTAACTTACTGTACGTTGAGGTTATTATATTTATTATAGTATTTGATGTTTTAAAAGCCAGGTCCCTCTGCTCATATGGACCTGTATGTCTCCCTCAGGTGGACCACACAGCCAACAGGAACCAGTCTGGCAACTAAATCCACAACTACGGAACCGTCCAAGAGAAGGTGGTCATCGGAGGAACCACACACAGACACACATTGTGCTTCCTTTAATTTTGTAGGTCTCTTTCTACAGTCCATGGCCTACACGATCTGTGGGAACATGGACAGTTGGTTCCTTGGAAGTTGTGGGAATGTACATTTTTGGTTTCCCAATGGTTCTGGGAACAAAGTTTCCTGACTTGTGAAACAATGTTTTTTTTTAATGTTCTGAGAATGGAAGTGAAAATTTTGCCTGTTATCAGAATGTACATTTTTAGGTTGCAGGGATGTTCTGAGAGTTTTATTAATGTTCTGAAAATGGAAAATATAGGTTATTTGAAGGTAATTAAATAATGTTCTGACATGTTTCAATAATACTTTTAATAACACTGCCAGCTTAGTTTGGGCTAACTGTGTTGGACACAAAATTAATTTGCTTAGGCATTAATTATGCAAACATTGTGGCACGGCGTCAGTAAGATTTGAACCTATGGTCTTCTGTTCTCTGGCATTAGTCCACTGCACCACCAGGATGGAGCTAGCATGCCATGTTTTTTTAAATCATACAAAGCTGTTAATTTTAGTATTTTGTTCTCCAGCAAGAAAATGAAATAATGTCACTCAAACAGAAGGGGGAACTTACCAAAACTAAACAGTTGTGGTTTTAGGTGGGGTTCTGAAAGACACTCGTGGGTGTCCACTGAAAGTTGACTAGCAACAACAACTGGGACCTAAAAGTCACCTGCCATGAGCGCCAACTATATTTACCCAAGAACAGGCAAACTTAATTAAAACACACACCAAACGTAAAGACAGGTAGCAATTCAAAAAGTGGAGCAAAACAATAACAGGGAAGCTCAGATAATGCAGGGTTTGTCTAGAAATCAAATAGGGCGCTCCAACTGAAGGTGGTAACGCTCCCTCGCTCAAGATAACCGGAGCGCTGGTCCAGCCACTCTTAAATATCACCTGGGCCAGCACAGGTGAAACACCTTCCCACTAACACGATGACAAACCAGCACAAGTGTAACATATACTGACTAACGAGGTGTCACCAAATTGGTGTGCCCCACGTGCTAACAGTCCAACCTCCGAATTAGAAATGGAAAAACCAAAGCCTGTAACAATTTGATTCAAACAGACCCCATTTCGAAGGAAACAAGCACTAGTTTAGATTAGTGTGCGCTGCCCACACACCTCAACACATGTAACAAGTTAGATGATAGAGAGGGTTTTGTTGATGCTGAGAATGGGGGAATGAATATGTTTTCTGAACGTGACTAAAATGTTCTTGTGTTTTGTATGGAAAGTATTCTTCAGGTCCTTGGAACAATTTGAGAACATGTCAGGAACATCAGGAAACCTGTAAGCTGAAGTCCTGAAATTCCCACAGGAGAACTTTGTTTCTTAACGTTCTCTGAACTATTTGAGAATATTCCCAATGTCCAACCTGTTAGAGAACATTCCTATAACATCACCAACATGTAAATGAAATGTAACCACGTTTGAACTTTTAAGAAACGTTCTGTTAAAGTAATGAAATATCAAGAAAATAACATTTTTTGTCAAGTTTCTTAAATGTGCTGAGAATGTTCCAAAGCCAAGCAACCATCCTGCACCATTCCCAGAAAGTTGTGGGAAGGTTGTATGAAAAATAACCATAGGACAACCACGCTCTCACCAAGCTCTAAGAAACGATGGTTCTCCGAACAGTATGTGCTAGCTGAGTTCTCTCTGTAAGTATTCACACCCACCAATGTTTATGTGTGGTCTTCCTTATTCTGTGGAAGCCTAGCTGTCGGGACATGATCATAATCAAGGGAAGTGGAAAGGCTGTGTCAGAGTTGTGCTTAATGAAATGTAGGGGGGAACCTGCTTGAGAAATGAATGCGGTTTGCGTGTTTACACTGTCTCTATTGACAGGAAGCAGCGTGGACAGTAACTTACGAGTGCGTTCAGATCATGGGAGGCATGGGCTTCATGGAGGTGAGATGTCTCCGAATGCATTTTGTTCTTCAGTTCTGAGAACACTCATAGGTTCTTGGTGTGGTTGAGCGCTGCATGCCATGTTACAGAACAACCACCAAGCCCCATAGGCTGCGTTTAGACAAGCAGCCCAATTATGATATTTTTGTTCACTAATTGGTCTTTTTACCAATCAGATTGGCTCTAAAAAAAAAAGATTGGATGTGCTTGGCCAATTAGTGGGAAACAAATATCAGAATTCGGATGCCTCTGTGAAAGCAGCCTTTGACACATGTAGACACACGCACAACAACACCACAGAGCTCAGAAACCTCATTCGTGTTGACACGGCAGGCAGTTGTAAAGGCGGTGGTGGAAACATTGTAGGGGTGTTGAGGAAAAGATGGCTGAAGGTGAGGTTAGGGTAGAAACAAGACGTCTCGCTGTGCTATAAATACACCAGACACAATGTGTATGTTTGTAAAGGTCCTGACTAAGATGTTTGTGGATCTTAAAATGGTCAATAAAGGGGGTCATTTGGAGCATATTCAGTGTGCAGGTGGAATAGCCAATCAAATCTATGCACAAGATGTAACAGATTACAATTGTACTCACTAACCCTGGTCCAGGAGAGCCCCAGGGTGGGCTGACTTTTGGTCCCGCCCAGCACTAATTCACGCGATTCGACTAGGCCTAATCTATCAGGTGTGTTAGTGCTGTGATGGAGCAAAAACCTGCACACCATGTAGTTCCCCTGTACCATCGCAACTGACAACTGCTGCAATTCGTCATTTATTACTTGTTGGGTTGTACTGTGACCACTAGTCTATTGAATACAGCAGCTCAGTTAAGTATTACTGGAAGATATCGCTACCACGCTGAAGCCACTTTAACTTACATCTGGCCAACGTGTATGCGGTGGACTCTACAGTAGCTATTCTCACTCAACTGGTGGGTGGTCGCGGGAAGTTTTGAATGGGTTGCCGGTGTCTGAGTAAAAAAACAATCGCAGTATTTTCAATATAGAGCTATTAGCAGTGTTATTTAGCCAATTTGGTTGATTTTGTGTTCTCAAACCAGTGATCTTATCCAATGATTCATCATCAAGAATATAGGCAAAATCGAATTATTTCCTTTTTCATAATTGCAACAAGTATTACAAAATATAGTAGTAGAAATAGTTTTCCAGCTCGCTGTTTCTGGGAAAAACAATGCGAGGTCAACATTGGTTTGCAACTAAGACAACCTGCTTTAATTTGGGTCATGATTGAAACCAGTTGAGAACCACTGCTTTACAGTATGTATAACCCAGTCTATTTTCAGAACAGAGATCATAGTTCTTCCACTGTGCACACTGTCTTCTCAGAGCGATACTGTCACAGATAACCTCCTCAATGCAAGCTGAGGCTCTGTTGCATCATACTGATGGTTCAGCATCCAACTGGCCAAATGGTTCACTGTTGAAGGGATAGTTTAGAAAGTGAAATGTCTAAATTGTTCAATTGAGCTTCGCGCATGAAGAGTATTGGTAGACAGTCTTAGCTACATTTTCAGAGACAACCTCCTTAACTTGACATTTTGACGTTATGTTTGTGTGTGTGTGTTTGCTTGGATACAGGATTCCAGTCGAGCAAGTTCTAACGTCTAAGAATCTTCCGGAACTTCGAAGGGACCAATGTCATAATCTGGCTATTCGTGGCACTGAACGGTTTCCAGGTAACAGAGGTTCAATGGTTAATATGCAGAATACTAGGAAGCAAAGATTTGATAAGACATACGAGGCTACAATTCTTTGTTACTAATAATAATTATGTGTAAGTGCTGATAATTACTCAGCAGTCTTTATCAGAATGTAAAGTCACTAACTGTACTGTTGTGAACAGGACGTGTTTTCTGTTTGATAGTGAGTGCGCTGTTGTATTAGCATTTCCTGTGCTATCACATAGCACTTCCTGGACTGGACTGTATTAAGTACAATAACTTCCTGTATGGACTGTATTAGCTGCATTAACCATTATAGCATTACTCCACCATTATAGCATTACACCACTAAAGCATTAATATGTGCATCTAGCTATACAACATAACAAAGTGTGTGTGTACAGAATGCTGGTAACCAGCTGAGGAGCCTATAGATGGCTCTGAAGTAACCACTGGGCAACACTCGCGTGCTGGCTGGAGAACTCACCAAGAACTTGGTGGCGCATACACACACCTTCAAAATACACAGTACACACACACTTTATGAACGCATCCCTCCTCTCTCTCTGTGTAGGAAGGCCAGTTTGGACACATGACTGACACTACATGGAACTGTTCACCCAGAACTGGCCACCAGTGGAGAACTGGTGAATGTAATGGAGAGACAAACTGATCTGTCTGTCAGTATGAATGTAATGGATGTTTGTTTATATACCTGTATACTTGGTTGGTCTTTTAAATCTGTTATATATCTTGCTCATTCTGCCTCATTATGGTTTCTCTCAGTCTGTATTCTGTAGACAATTCCATCCATTGAGCAGTTTGGAGCCCTTGATGTAGAGCTGCTCCTCAACCACAGGAAGAGCATCCTACTCTAGGTGGGCGAATGGTGGTGAATATGGTAGTTGTGTGATTGTATCAATTCAAAAGATGTTTGTATGACTGTAAGTTTATCGTTGTTACAGATGAGCAGTTTGTGCTGAAGAGAGTCGTTGACTGGGCCTTTGTCCTGTGTGCCATGGTGGTCTTCCTGTCCTAGGTATAAAGTAGTACACTGATAAACACACACTCCCACACACACACACACACACACACACACACACACATTCATCTTCACACTGTGTGTGTTTGGTTCCCAGGGCGTCCCGTTCCCTGAGTCAGGTTCATCTCTCGGCCCAGCGTAAGAAGTGTGAGACCTGGTGTAATGGAGATGTGCAGGTGCAAGGTTATGTCTGATTATAGACGAAGACAAGTATTCCTACTGCTTTTCTCCCCCATCATACTCATTTAACCTTTTCTCCCCGTCTCTTCTCCTTCCCTCTTTCTCTCCTCCTCTCCGTTGTGTTGAAACGCCGTGCGATGTTTATTAACAGTGTGAATCGCAGAATGGCAAACTTACTAAATGACAGAGTTTGACTGTGTGATATTAGACTGCTTCTTGTGTAAATATTTTTCTGTCTGGATTTTAATGATTTGTGTGTCAGGCCGATGAGAGGATCATGCAAGTGTCTGCTCCCCAGCAGATCTTCAAGAACCCGAGGGCCATCTCTACAGCTGTGGTGGAGAACGGCGGGGCGGTCTCCCCTCCGGCTCAATGGGCTTCTAAATGCCCTCTCTCCTCCCTCCCTCTTCATTTATTTCTCTCCTCTCGTTCTATTTTTCTCCTTCTTTCCTCTTTATTAACTCTGCTCTTACCCGTTCTCTCCTCCTCCCTCTCTTCAACTGTCCCCCGCCTCCCCTCTTTTCCTTTCCCTACCATTCCGAAACTCTACCTCTCTGACCTACCCCTCCATCTCTCCCACCCCTGCTCTTTGTCTTTTTAGTCAGTTATATTATCCTCCATATAGCGCCAACTCCTGAACATAACACCTGACTCCATCCTGAGAAATGTACAGTGCCTTGCGAAAGTATTCGGCCCCCTTGAACTTTGCGACCTTTTGCCACATTTCAGGCTTCAAACATAAAGATATAAAACTGTATTTTTTTGTGAAGAATCAACAACAAGTGGGACACAATCATGAAGTGGAACGACATTTATTGGATATTTCAAACGTTTTTAACAATTCAGAAACTGAAAAATTGGGTGTGCAAAATTATTCAGCCCCTTTACTTTCAGTGCAGCAAACTCTCTCCAGAAGTTCAGTGAGGATCTCTGAATGATCCAATGTTGACCTAAATGACTAATGATGATAAATACAATCCACCTGTGTGTAATCAAGTCTCCGTATAAATGCACCTGCACTGTGATAGTCTCAGAGGTCCGTTAAAAGCGCAGAGAGCATCATGAAGAACAAGGAACACACCAGGCAGGTCCGAGATACTGTTGTGAAGAAGTTTAAAGCCGGATTTGGATACAAAAAGATTTCCCAAGCTTTAAACATCCCAAGGAGCACTGTGCAAGCGATAATATTGAAATGGAAGGAGTATCAGACCACTGCAAATCTACCAAGACCTGGCCGTCCCTCTAAACTTTCAGCTCATACAAGGAGAAGACTGATCAGAGATGCAGCCAAGAGGCCCATGATCACTCTGGATGAACTGCAGAGATCTACAGCTGAGGTGGGAGACTCTGTCCATAGGACAACAATCAGTCATATATTGCACAAATCTGGCCTTTATGGAAGTGGCAAGAAGAAAGCCATTTCTTAAAGATATCCATAAAAAGTGTTTAAAGTTTGCCACACGCCACCTGGGAGACACACCAAACATGTGGACGGAGGTGCTCTGGTCAGATGAAACCAAAATTGAACTTTTTGGCAACAATGCAAAACGTTATGTTTGTCGTAAAAGCAACACAGCTCATCACCCTGAACACATCATACCCACTGTCAAACATGGTGGTGGCAGCATCATGGTTTGGGCCTGCTTTTCTTCAGCAGGGACAGGGAAGATGGTTAAAATTGATGGGAAGATGGATGGAGCCAAATACAGGACCATTCTGGAAGAGAACCTGATGGAGTCTGCAAAAGACCTGAGACTGGGATGGAGATTTGTCTTCCAACAAGACAATGATCCAAAACATAAAGCAAAATCTACAATGGAATGGTTCAAAAATTAACATATCCAGGTGTTAGAATGGCCAAGTCAAAGTCCAGACCTGAATCCAATCGAGAATCTGTGGAAAGAACTGAAAACTGCTGTTCACAAATGCTCTCCATCCAACCTCACTGAGCTCGAGCTGTTTTGCAAGGAGGAATGGGAAAGAATTTCAGTCTCTCGATGTGCAAAACTGATAGAGACATACCCCAAGCGACTTACAGCTGTAATCGCAGCAAAAGGTGGCGCTACAAAGTATTAACTTAAGGGAGCTGAATAATTTTGCACGCCCAATTTTTCAGTTTTTGATTTGTTAAAAAAGTTTGAAATATCCAATAAATGTCGTTCCACTTCAGGATTGTGTCCCACTTGTTGTTGATTCTTCACAAAAAAATAGTTTTATATCTTTATGTTTGAAGCCTGAAATGTGGCAAAAGGTTGCAAAGTTCAAGGGGGCCGAATACTTTCACAAGGCACTGTATATATCTATTATTAACTGGTCAATGCAAAGACGGTACTGAATGTGTGTCTCGAATCGGAAATCCAATGCTGGAACTTGACCGCACTGAATGGTATGGGATTGAGGTTGGAGTTCTCAAATGCACTATGAATGTTAAAGTGCTTATGTACAGCGGCTTCGGAAAGTATTCAGACCCCTTGACTTTTTCCACATTTTGTTACGTTACAGCCTTATTCTAAAATGGATTGAATGAAACATTTGTCAGAGCAAAAGCCAAGCCTCGAGGTCGAAAGAATTGTCCGTAGAGCACCAAGACAGGATTGTGTCGAGGCACATATCTGGGGAAGGGTACCAAAAAAATGTATGCAGCATTGAAGGTCCCCAAGAACACAGTGGCCTACATCATTCTTAAATGGAAGAAGTTTGGAACCACCAAGACTCTTCCTAGAGCTGGCCGCCCGGCCAAACTGAGCAATTGGTGGGAGAAGGGTCTTGGTCAGAGAGGTGAACATTGAATCTGATGGTCACTCTGACAGAGCTCCAGAGTTCCTCTGTGGAGATGGGAGAACCTTCCAGAAGGACAATCATATCTGCAGCACTCCACCAATCAGGCTTTTATGGTAGAGTGACCAGACGGAAGCCACTCTCCTCAGTAAAATACACATGACAGCCCTCTTGGAGTTTGCCAAAAGATATCTAATAACTCTCAGACCATGAGAAACAAGATTCTCTGGTCTGATAAATCCAAGATGGAACTCTTTGGCCTGAATGCCAAGCGTCACGTCCGGAGGAAACCTGGCACAACCCCTACGGGGAAGCATGGTAGTGGCAGCATCATGCTGTGGGGATATTTTTCAGTGGCAGGGGCTGGGAGACTACTCAGGATCGAGGCAAATATGAACAGAGCAAAGTACAGAGATCCTTGGTGAAAACCTGCTCCAGAGTCCTCAGGACTTCAGACTGGGGCAAAGATTCACCTTCCAACAGGAGAATGACCCTAAGCACACAGCCAAGACAACTCAGGAGTGGCTTTGGGACAAGTCTTTGTGTGGCCCAGCCAGAGTCCCGATTGAACATCTCTGGAGAGAGCTGAAAATAGCTGAGCAGTGACACTCCCCATTCAACCTGACAGAGCTTGAGAGGATCTGCAGAGAAGAATGGGAGAATCTCCCCAAATACAGGTGTGCCAAGCTTGTAGCATCATACCCAAGAAGGCTCAACGCTGTAATCGCTGCCAAAGGTGCTTCAACAAAGTACTGAGTAAAGGGTCTGAATACTTATGTCAATGTAATATTTATTTTTTTATTATTAGCAAAAAAAAATCTAAAACCTGTTTTTTCGAGAATTTAAAAAGAGATATTTTTAGAATAGGGCTATAACCTAAAAAAATGTAGAAAAAGTCAAGGGGTCTTAATACTTTCTGAAGGCACTATATGTAATGTCGTCATGATTGTTCCATAGTATATCTGAATGTTCAACCTAGTATAACACTGCAAGCTAAGTATGATCAGTTCTCCTCTTTTAATTTGATTTGTACCATGAATGCAATGTTGATAATATTTTGCATTCAGTAAGCTGAATGAGAGACTTTAACTCACTAGGAAGTCTGAGCTGACAAGGTAAAAATCTGTCGTCCTGCCCCTGACCAAGGCAGTTAACCCACAGTTCCCCAGGCGCCGAAGACGTGGATGTCGATTATGGCAGCCCCCCCCCCGGCACCTCTCTGATTCAGAGGAGTTGGGCTAAATGCGGAATACACATTTCAGTTGAATGCATTCAGATGTACAACTGACTAGGTATCCCCCTTTTCCTAACCCTTCAAGCATTCATGCCCTTCCATGTCAATCTGTGGATATTAATGCATTGCTGGGCTTCTAGAGTGCCTTAAAGTAGATGTCTCTTCCCTCACCCATCTACACACTACGCCATAATGACAAAGTGAAAACAAGGTTTTAGATTTGTATTTATTGAAAATGAAATACAAAAATATTGAATTTACGTAAGTATTCACACCCCTGAGACAATACATGTTAAGAGTAATCTTTGGCAGAGATTACAGTTGTGAGTCTCTGGGTAAGTCTCTAAAAGCGTTGCACACCTGGATTGTACAATACTTGCACATTATTAAAATTCTTCAAGCTCTGTCAAGTTGGTTGTTGATCATTGCTAGACAGCTATTACAAGACAATTTAAGTCAAGCTGTAATTAGGCCACTCAGGAACATTCAATGCCGTCTTGGTAAGAAACTCCAGTGTATATTTGGCCTTGGGTTTTAGGTTATTGTTCTGCTGAAAGGTAAATGTGTCTCCCAGTGTCTGTTGGAAAGCAGACTGAACTAGTTTTTTCCCCCAGGATTTTGTCTATGCTTAGCTCTTTTCAGTGTTTTTTTTTCATCCTAAAAACTCCCTAGTCCTTGCAGATGACAAGCATACCAATAACATGATGCAGCCACCACAATGCTTGAAAATATGAAGAGTGGTGTTCAGTGATGTTGGATTTGCCCCAAACATGACATTTTGTATTCAGGACATAAAGTTAATTTCTTTGCCACATTTTTTGCTGTTTTACTTTAGTGCCTTATTGCAAACATGTCCTGGAATATTTGTTGTTCTTTACAGGCTTCCTTCTTCTCACTCTGTCATTTAGGTTAGTATTATGGAGTAACTACAATGTTGTTGATCCATTCTCAGTTTTCTACCATCACAGCCATTAAAATGTGTAACTGTTTGAAAGTCAAATCCCTAAGTGGTTTCCTTCCTTTCCGGCAACTAAGTTAGGAAGGACACCTGTATCTTTGTAGTGACTGGCTATATTGATACACCATCCAAAGAGTAATAACTTCACCATGCTCAAAGGGATATATTAATGTATTTTTTTCTTTTTTTTACCCACCTACTAATAGGTGCCCTATTTTGCGAGGCATTGGAAACCTCCATGGTATTTGAGGTTGAATCTGCGTTTGAAATTCACTGCTCGACTGAGGGACCTTACAATTATCTGTACGTGTGGGGTACAGAGATGAGGTAGTCATTAACAAAACATGTTAAACACCATTATTGCACACAGAGCGAGTCCATGCCACTTAGTGTCTGACTTATTAAGGGGTGCGTCACCTGAGTGGGTTGATTCACTGATGTGGTCATCCTGTCTGGGTTGGCGCCCCCCTTGGGTTATGCCATGGCGGAGATCTTTGTGGGCTATACTCAGCTTTGTCTCAGGATGGTAAGTTGGTGGTTGAAGATATCCCTCTAGTGGTGTGGGGGCTGTGCTTTGGCAAAGTGGGTGGGGTTATATCCTTCCTGTTTGGCCCTGCCCGGGGGTGTCCTCAGATGGGGCCACAGTGTCTCCTGACCCCTCCTGTCTCAGCCTCCATTATTTATGCTGCAGTAGTTTATGTGTCGGGGGGCTGGGGTCAGTTTGTTATATCTGGAGTACTTCTCCTGTCCAATTTGGTGTCCTGTGTGAATCTAAGTGTGCGTTCTCTAATTCTCTCCTTCTCTCTCTCTTTCTCTCTCGGAGGACCTGAGCCCTAGGACCATGCCCCAGGACTACCTGACATGATGACTCCTTGCTGTCCCCAGTCCACCTGGCCGTGCTGCTGCTCCAGTTTCAACTGTTCTGCCTTATTATTATTCGACCATGCTGGTCATTTATGAACATTTGAACATCTTGGCCATGTTCTGTTATAATCTCTACCCGGCACAGCCAGAAGAGGACTGGCCACCCCACATAGCCTGGTTCCTCTCTAGGTTTCTTCCTAGGTTTTGGCCTTTCTAGAGAGTTTTTCCTAACCACCGTGCTTCTACACCTGCATTGCTTGCTGTTTGGGGTTTTAGGCTGGGTTTCTGTACAGCACTTTGAGATATCAGCTGATGTACGAAGGGCTATATAAATAAATTTGATTTGATTTTGATTTGATTTAAGTACATTTTGACTCCTGAACTTATTTAGCCTTGCCATAAAAGTGGTTGAATACTTGTCGACTCGAGCCATTTCAGTTTTTCATTTTGAATTATAATTGGTAAAAATGTCTAAACATTATTCCACTCTGACATTATGGGGTATTGTGTGTAGGCCAGTGACACAAAATCTCAATTTAATCCATTTTAAATTCAGGCTGTAAAGCAACAAAATGTGGAAAAGTCAAGGGATGTGAATCCTTTCTGATGGAACTATGCGTACACCTTCATCATATTTTGTATGATTGGTTAGTCCTGCTTAGTTTCAGTCCATATTAATTCATACAGTACATACAAGAAACGTTTAATATTAGGTTTTGAAATATTTGCCTTAGAAGCGTAATTCAAAAATGCTGTTCAGTAGCACTTTGTGACTTGATTAAGAAAAATGTGGTCTTAATACCATTCTTTTACAACTACTGTGACTAACAAGGACCAAAGTGCAGATGTTTTCTCAGCTAAAAGTAATAGCAGGCCCATTAATTGTAATAGGTCATGTAATAGGGTCAACATAGTTTCTGCTGCCTTAGCAGAATTGTGAACACATGGTTCTTATTTGCCCTGTTCTGAATGTCTGCTAGCCCTACAGTGCTCCTTTCAATGTTGTTTTTAAAGATTGCTAGCCATAAGCAATATTTAGTTATGCTATGTGCATGCATTATTAAGTGAAGATAATAGTTTTAACTGACTCTCATTGGAGAATTGTCAGGTAATAGTGAGTATTCTTTAAACCACACCAACCCCACGCACATGCATGCAGATGCCTCTAATGTTCAAGAACTTTTGAAGGAAATGTCTTTATCTGTCTGTCTACACCAGCATGTTGCAGACATTGTCCCGCTGGCTTATTGTCTCGAAGCTTGGCCAGTGCACTGCACCATAGGGTTTAGGGGACAATGTGTTGACGAAAAAAATAAAATGTCCAACTGAAAAACATCCATTCTGTCACTTGAACTCACCTTATTAAGGTCGATGTTCACACCCCAGCATAAGTCAAATTACCATAATAAAAAATCCCCATAATCTAAGATAGAGAGATTATGTTTTTTTTGTTGTCATTGGATGCGTCTCAATCCACCACATCCACCTATGTAACACTTCCGTTTCTGTGGTGGAAGGTGACAGAGCTCGAGCTGTGTTTGTCAGACCATGAGACATCTGAAAATCGGCTGATCTGACAACTTCTTTCTGTAACAGTTTGGGCTACACACTATTATGAGTGTGTAAAGGTGAGACTCTCACTAACACGTACATGGTTGTTTTGCTCTAGGATACCCAAAGACTTGTGTGAAAGTCCCCCAGTACGTCGAAAAAATGTTCCGAAGTATATGGAGACTGTTGAGTGGAAAACATAAGGGGTTTTAAATACTTGAAAAAAGAAAAATTCTCTCAGATATAGGAAAGACACTTCAAGAACAAACTTCCTTTAGTCCCAAAAATAAATCTGTTGTTCCATGTTGTGAATCTGTTTTTGAATGCTTTTGCATGGGCTAATAGCGGTAAGGCCCCAAATAATTTTTAATCAGAAAATGATGTATAGATTTTATTGATACTTCAGTGTTTTAAAATTCTAAATCCAATAGCAAAATTATCCTTGGTTTGACCTTCTTAAAACAATCCCATATAGCCTAGTAGTACCCCCCATCGTTCATAAAAGTCTAATTCTGTTCATTTGAGAGGCAGGCCAGGTACACAAACCCATATTAATCCTTAACCTAAACAAAAAAGCATGTTGAGACAAGTCTTCATTGAAAGCACTTTATAGTCCAGGATTAAAACCAGGCGTAATCTGGGTTTGTGAAATGCAACCCCTCTAGTCTACTAAACTCAACATTCATTTTTGTTTTACTTCAACATCCTCCTTTACTGAACCTAACCAAGCATTTACAGGAATGAGTTGAAGCGATGTGTGAACACTGATTGTGTGTAGATAACAAACATTAACCCCTTCCTTATTAGTGGATGTGCACTGCAAACCAGAATGGATTGTATGACACAAACTGAAGTGAAGCGAGTTCGACCACAGAGCTACTACTCTTGTAATAAATAATGTAGAAATTGAGCAAGTTGAGATGACTAAACTGCTTGCAGTGACCCTAGATTGTAAACTGTCATGGTCAAGACATATTGATGCAGTAGTATAGCTAAGACAGGGAGAAATCTGTCTATAACAAAGCGATGCTCTACCTTCTTAACAACATTATAAACAAGGCAGGTCCTACAATCCCTATTTTTGTGGCACCTTGTCTACTGTTCAGTCGTGTGGTCAGGTGCCACAAAAAAAGGACTTAGGAAAATTGCAATTGGCTCAGAACAGGGCAGCACGGATGGCCCTTGGATGTATACAGAGAGCTAATATTAATAATTTGCATGTCAAGCTCTCCTGGTTGAAAGTGGAGGAGAAATTGACTTCATCACTACTTTTATTTATGAGATGTATTGACATGTTGAATACACCGAGCTGTCTGTTTAAACTACTGGCACACAGCTCGGACACCCATGCATACCCCACAAGACATGCCACAAAAGGTCTCTTCACAGTCCCCAAGTCCAGAACAGACTATGGGAGGCACACAGTACTACATAGAGCTCTGGCAGCAGCTAATGGGGATCCACAATAAATACAAATACTGCTCCAGATTACGTGCTGTTCACAGTTTCAGCTCTTTTATTATAGAGAATCTGCCATTGAGGTTCACATGGCGAAGAAGATGGGCAACAATGTTCAATCTGGCTCTTGTTTGAATGAATCGGGATCTTTCCATCTCATAAAAGATGTCTTGACTTTATCTCACACAAAAAAATCAGACATTGCTGCTTCAATTATCATTAATAAATCAACTCTTTCAAAGTAGGCTATATTGCACAATGCACATCCAGTCAATTCTGATGGTCAGGTGGCGGTGTACTGTAATACAAGTCAAATTCCTGCTTGACTCCTCTCTGACACAGTACAGTTAATGCATTACAGGTCGTTTGAGGCTGGTCTGTCCATAGTGATGCCCCAAGCCTATAAAGTCACGACACCCTGGGTAGAACAGAAGCACTTTTACAGCTTTGTACAGATGCTGGATAACCAAGTACTGTATGAATGTTCATCGGCAAAAGAAAATGGAGACTCGTCTCAAATGTTTATAGTGAGAGCGACACCTTTCGTCTGGTTGCTATGTCCCCCCCACCCACCGTTGTCTCAATGGCATCTGAAAGGCAGTATCAGACTGGTACAAAACGTCTTCAGCCCAGTCTATGGGGCACAGGAGAAGTGCTCGTGGGTAGTGAAGTTACGGGAACGGTGGCTTCTAAGCTCCCGGCGTCCCCTCAAACTGGGGTCTGTGGGGGCTCCAGTGAGATGAGTGTCTGGAACGCTGGCTTCTAAGCTCCCGGCGTCCCCTCAAACTGGGGTCTGTGGGGGCTCCAGTGAGATGAGTGTCTGGAACGCTGGCTTCTAAGCTCCCGGCGTCCCCTCAAACTGGGGTCTGTGGGGGCTCCAGTGAGATGAGTGTCTGGAACGCTGGCTTCTAAGCTCCCGACGTCCCCTCAAACTGGGGTCTGTGGGGGCTCCAGTGAGATGAGTGTCTGGAACGCTGGCTTCTAAGCTCCCGGCGTCCCCTCAAACTGGGGTCTGTGGGGGCTCCAGTGAGATGAGTGTCTGGAACGCTGGCTTCTAAGCTCCCGGCGTCCCCTCAAACTGGGGTCTGTGGGGGCTCCAGTGAGATGAGTGTCTGGAATGCTGGCTTCTAAGCTCCCGGCGTCCCCTCAAACTGGGGTCTGTGGGGGCTCCAGTGAGATGAGTGTCTGGAATGCTGGCTTCTAAGCTCCCGGCGTCCCCTCAAACTGGGGTCTGTGGGGGCTCCAGTGAGATGAGTGTCTGGAACGCTGGCTTCTAAGCTCCCGGCGTCCCCTCAAACTGGGGTCTGTGGGGGCTCCAGTGAGATGAGTGTCTGGAACGTCAGTCTTCTTTCACTGGGGAAATAAGAAACATATTAAAAGTAGGAGTAAATGAAAGATGGTCTGAAGCCATGCAGTGTTTGTCTGTAGTCTCACAACCCACATGATCTAAAACTGATGTCCGGAAAAGGAAGAAGGCAAAACAGCGAATGACAACTATCAACTTAACTTTGTCAGAGAATATACAGTATATAATAATATATATGGTTTTGGTAATAATCCCTGCTATTTCTGGCTGGTCTACATCCTTGAGTATTTAGTCATCACCTATTGTCTTTCAGCATGTATCCATTCATCATTCTCCATGCCACTGGGCTCACCTAATGAGTGTGCATAAAGTATGTAACACTTGATGGTATGTACAGTATCTTAGCCACAAATAGTTGATCACATACCTTGACTGGGAATGCAGACAAGGCGTTATGGCACGCCAGGTCCACTCCAGGGCCCGGTTTCTCAAAAGCATCTTAAGGCGAAATTCATCGTTAGAACCGAGGCTTTTGGGCTCTAATATGAAATTAGCCTTAAGATGATTTTGGGAAACCGGGCCCAGGACGGTTTTCAGGTGGCGGGAACAACAAGGGAATCGGCGATGCACCTGCTCCAAGAGTTCCTCTTTACGCAACCCGTAGACGATTGGTGCGACGCACTGCGCCAAGCTGAAGAAGGCGAAACTAACCACCGCAGACAGTTCTTTGGTCCCCGGCTCAATGTGTCCTTGTTTCTGGAGAACTGTTAGCACAAAGTTCATGAAGTTGGGGAGGATGTATACGGCGAGTTGAGTACCGTGCAGGGCGAGGGTCTTGCATCCGACCATGTTGCGTCGATTCATCACTCCCAACCGTCGCCCCTCAAACAGTATCCTTACATAACTGTACAGAATGAGCGCCGTGCACACAGATATCAACAATATTTTTTCCAGACCACCTTTCTTCAGCTGTTCCCTTCCACATTCCACATTTGTATCACTGCCGAGCATCTCTGTCTTGGAGAGCAGAGTGAGGGGGATAACCAGTGCGAGTCCCCATGTCAGTAGCCCAACTAGCCAAGGCCATTGCCAGACAGAATTGTACCACAGAGGATGGCAGACAGCAAAATAACGGTCCAGCGACATAGCAGTGAGAGTCAGAAGGATATTGGACGCGCTGGTGATTAGGACGGTTATCATGGCCACACATATGGATGCCACAGGCTTGGCGTCGAAGTAGATCTGGAGGTAGAAAACAGAACACATTCCGAAGTACACCAGAGCGGACACCAACAGGTGAAAAACCAACACAAAGCGCGCATGGCCCCGAAGTCGATCCTCGCGCAGTATAGTCCAGTTAATGACGATGTTGAAGAATGCCAATGTTATGAAGGCGATGGTCGACGCACAAACCCGTACATAGGTGTAGTCCTTTCCGCCCGTTTCTCCAGTCCCATTATACATCGACATTATTCCTTGATGGTGTATTTAGGGTATTTGGTGGAGTTGTTTCTTCATGGCTTCTGCCTTCTTATAGTTTCCCCAAACGCTTAACTAGGCTACTCAATCAGAGTACATCCAAGACATCAATGCAATGAAATGTCTGTGTATGAGAAACCCCTCTCTCTTTCTATCTCTCTCGCTGTCTCTCTGGCTGCCTGTCTGACTTCCAACACCAAAAAGCGCACCAGTGTGCACAGTGCGCAATCGCCACATTCACAAAGGGAAGTACGTTTCCAATTTCAACTGAATACTATATGCTTTTGAGATATATACTCTTTCTAAAATAATCAAACGTCATGTTAAACAATAACATTTTCCATCAACACGCGCTGCTCTGATACAGGGCAGGCATATTACTCTGAGAAGTAATATAGCCTCATTTATGCAACCACATACAGTAAATAATTTACTTGATTAATAAACGTCAAAATATACTAATATAATACAATCGATATAATCACTTTGTGATCTAATTTCGAATTAGGACCACCAGGGGTCACATTTATAAATGTCACGTATGCACAAAATATGCCCCAAAACATGGGTGCGCCAGTTTTCATTCAAAAGTTGGTATTTATGAAAAACTTTACTTGAGAATGTGCTTATCCTCCCGTAAACTTTAGACCATCCACGCCTACTGCTCCTCCCCCTCGGGAATCACTTGATTCATTTTCCAGGATCCTCCTGTACTGGACAGACGCCTGGCAATACTTCTCTTTCTCTCTCCCTCTCGCTCTCCCTCCCTCTTCCCTCCCTCTCTCTCTCTCTCCCCCTCACGCTCTCCCTCCCTCTTCCCTCCCTCTCTCTCTCTCTCCCCCTCTCACTCTCCCTCCCTCTTCCCTCCCTCTCTCTCTCTCTCCCCCTCTCACTCTCCCTCCCTCTTCCCTCCCTCTCTCTCTCTCTCCCTCTCTCCCCCTCCCTCTTCCCTCCCTCTCTCTCTCTCTCCCCCTCTCGCTCTCCCTCCCTCTTCCCTCCCTCTCTCTCTCTCTCCCCCTCTCGCTCTCCCTCCCTCTTCCCTCCCTCTCTCTCTCTCTCCCCCTCTCGCTCTCCCTCCCTCTTCCCTCCCTCTCTCTCTCTCTCCCCCTCTCGCTCTCGCTCTCCCTCCCTCTTCCCTCCCTCTCTCTCTCTCTCCGAAGCTACTTCCCTTCACACAAAGACACACACACACACACACACACACACACACACACACACACACACACACACACACACACACACACACACACACACACACACACACACACACACACACACACACACACACACACAAATTAGATATCCAAACCTATTCACACCACAATTATATATCCATACCTATTCACACCACAATTACATATCCATACCTATTCACACCACAATTACATATCCATACCTATTCACACACTAAGTAGATATCCATACCTATTCACACCACAAATTACATAGCCATACCTATTCACATACAACGTAGAAAATCCATACCTATTCACACCACACTTATATATCCATACATATTCACACACAGATTAGAAATCCATACCTATTCACACCACAAATTACATAGCCATACACATTCACATACAGATTAGATATCCATACCTGTTCACACCACACTTAGATACCCATACATATTCACACACAGATTAGAAATCCATACCTGTTCACACCACAATTAGATACCCATACCTATCCACACACATATTAGATATCCATACCTGTTCACACCACACTTATATATCCATACATATTCACACACAGATTAGAAATCCATACCTGTTCACACCACAATTAGATACCCATACCTATCCACACACATATTAGATACCCTTACCTCTTCACACCACACTTATATATCCATACATATTCACACACAGATTAGAAATCCATACCTATTCACACCACAAATTGCATAGCCATACACATTCACATACAGATTAGATATCCATACCTGTTCACACCACACTTATATATCCATACATATTCACACACAGATTAGAAATCCATACCTATTCACACCACAAATTACATAGCCATACACATTCACATACAGATTAGATATCCATACCTGTTCACACCACAATTAGATACCTATACCTATCCACACACATATTAGATATCCATACCTGTTCACACCACAATTAGATACCCATACCTATCCACACACATATTAGATATCCATACCTGTTCACACCACAATTAGATACCCATACCTATCCACACACATATTAGATATCCATACCTGTTCACACCACAATTAGATACCCATACCTATCCACACACATATTAGATATCCATACCTGTTCACACCACAATTAGATACCCATACCTATCCACACACAGATTAGATATCCATACCTATTCACACCACACTTAGATACCCATACCTATCCACACACAGATTAGATATCCATACCTGTTCACACCACAATTAGATACCCATACCTATCCACACACAGATTAGATATCCATACCTGTTCACACCACAATTAGATACCCATACCTATCCACACACATATTAGATATCCATACCTGTTCACACCACAATTAGATACCCATACCTATCCATACACAGATTAGATATCCATACCTGTTCACACCACAATTAGATACCCATACCTATCCACACACAGATTAGATATCCATACCTGTTCACACCACAATTAGATACCCATACCTATCCATACACAGATTAGATATCCATACCTGTTCACACCACAATTAGATATCCATACCTATCCACACACAGATTAGATATCCATACCCGTTCACACCACAAATTACATAGCCATACACATTCACATACAGATTAGATATCCATACCTGTTCACACCACTATTATATCCATACATATTCACACACAGATTAGAAATCCATACCTATTCACACCACAAATTACATAGCCATACACATTCACATACAGATTAGATATCCATACCTGTTCACACCACAATTAGATACCCATACCTATCCACACACATATTAGATATCCATACCTGTTCACACCACAATTAGATACCCATACCTATCCATACACAGATTAGATATCCATACCTGTTCACACCACAATTAGATACCCATACCTATCCACACACAGATTAGATATCCATACCTGTTCACACCACAATTAGATACCCATACCTATCCATACACAGATTAGATATCCATACCTGTTCACACCACAATTAGATACCCATACCTATCCACACACATATTAGATATCCATACCTGTTCACACCACAATTAGATACCCATACCTATCCACACACATATTAGATATCCATACCTGTTCACACCACAATTAGATACCCATACCTATCCACACACAGATTAGATATCCATACCTGTTCACACCACAATTAGATACCCATACCTATCCACACACAGATTAGATATCCATACCTGTTCACACCACAATTAGATACCCATACCTATCCATACACATATTAGATATCCATGCCTGTTCACACCACAATTAGATACCCATACCTATCCACACACAGATTAGATATCCATACCTATTCACACCACAATTATATATCCATTCTTATTCACACACAAATTAGATATACTACCTGTTCACACCACACTTATATATCCATACCTATTCACACACAAATTAGATATCCACACTTATTCACTCCACACTTATATATCCATACCTATTCACACACAAATTAGATATACTACCTGTTCACACCACACTTATATATCCATACCTATTCTCACACAAATTAGATATCCACACCTATTCACACCACACTTATATATCCATACCTATTCTCACACAAATTAGATATCCACACCTATTCACACCACACTTATATATCCATACCTATCCACACACAGATTAGATATCCATACCTATTCACACCACAATTATATATCCATTCTTATTCACACACAAATTAGATATACTACCTGTTCACACCACACTTATATATCCATACCTATTCACACACAAATGAGATATCCACACTTATTCACACCACACTTATATATCCATACCTATTCACACACAAATTAGATATACTACCTGTTCACACCACACTTATATATCCATACCTATTCTCACACAAATTAGATATCCACACCTATTCACACCACACTTATATATCCATACCTATTCACACACACATTAGATATACTACCTGTTCACACCACACTTATATAGCCATACCTATTCTCACACAAATTAGATATCCACACCTATTCACACCACACTTATATATCCATACCTATTCACACCACACTTATATATCCATACCTATTCACACCACACTTATATATCCATACCTATTCACACCACACTTATATATCCATACCTATTCACACCACACTTATATATCCATACCTATTCTCACACAAATTAGATATCCGCACCTATTCACACCACACTTATATATCCACACCTATTCACACACCTCACTTAGATATTCATAACTATTCACACACCACAAATAGATATGCATATCCATTCACACACCACAATTAGATATCCATACCTATTCACACACACTTTGGGGACAATGACTCCCATTGTTAGGGCAGAGAGACATGTATCTTGACAGTATATTCATAATCTTTGGTGGCATCGATCTCATAGAGAGGTATGTGTCATTTTGTGGATGCAAGGAAGTCTCTAATCAGGGAAAGCCACTACATAGAGAGAACAAGGAGCAGAAGTATAACCAGCTGGACGGATTCCGTAGTAATTAGCATTTTGCCTGTACATTTCATAATAATAGTTTTTTGTTGTTATCTAACAGGCTTATATGTTGTTTAAGACATTCGCTACGATTAAACTCAGCTGTTATTGTTGTTAACAATTATTTCTGATGTAGCAGTCGAGCTAGCTAACCATCATAATGGGTTTGTTTAGCTAGCCAACTTAGCTAGCTAGTGTCGTCATCCAGATAAGGATCTGCATTCCAACTATTTTGAGTGTAATTCAGTTAATTTGGGACAATGGTATGGACATATATTCAGCATTATATGAGCATTATAGCATGATTGTAATCCAAAATAAAAGTGGAATGGCATGTCTATTTAGACTTCGGCTGGGCTTGCTAATTGCTATCGTTAGCCTGTGGATGTTGGGAGTTGCAATGCAGTCTGGGAGTTGTAGTATAACCGGTTACACACCTCTCTCTCTCTCTCTCTCTCTCTCTCTCTCTCTCTCTCTCTCTCTCTCTCTCTCTCTCTCTCTCTCTCAATGCAATTTCAATTTAAGGGACTTGATTGGCATGGGAAACATGTTTACATTGCCAAAGCAAGTGAAATAGATAATAAACAAAAGTGAAATGAACAATACAAATGAACAGTAAATATTACACTCACAAAAGTTCCAAAGGAATAGAGATATTTCAAATGGCATATTATGTATATATACAGTGTTGTAACGATTTGCAAATAGTACAAAAGGGAAATAAACAAACAAAAATATGGGTTGTATTTACAATGGTGTTTGTTCTTCACTGGTTGCCCTTTTCTTGTGGCAACAGGTCACAAGTCTTGCTGCTGTGATATTTACACTGTGGCATTTCACCCAATAGATATGGGAGTTTATCAAAATTGGATTTGTTTTCGAATTCTTTGTGGGCCTGTGTAATCTGAGGGAAGTATGTATCTATAATAAGGTCATACAATTGGCAGGAGGTTAGTAAGTGCAGCTCAGTTTCCACCTCATTTTGTGGGCTGTGTGCACATAGCCTGTCTTCTCTTGAGAGATGGGTCTGCCTACTGCGGCCTTTCTCAATAGCAAGGCTATTGTTTGGATCTAATTGTGTTGCTGTAGTGGGGCTCTGTGGGGTCTGTTTGTGTTTTTGAATAGAGTCCCAGGACCAGCTTGCTTAGGGGGCTCTTCTCCAGGTTCATCTCTCTGCAGGTGATGGCTTTGTTATGGAAGGTTTGGGAATCACTTCCTTAAGTAGTTGTAGAATTTTATGTCTCTTTTCTGGATTTTGATAATTAGCGGATATCGGCCTAATTCTGCTCCGCATGCATTATTTGGTATTTTATGTTGTACACTGAGAAGATTTTTGTTAAATTTTGCATGTAGTGTCTCAATTTGGTGTTGGTCCCATATTGTGAATTCTTGGTTGGTGAGCGGACCCCAGATCTCACAACCATGAAAGCCAATGGGTTCTATAACTGATTCAAGTACTTTTAGCTGGATCCTAATTGGTATGTAGAATTTTATGTTCCTTTTGATGGCATAGAAGGCCCTTCTTGTCTGTCATTCTGCCCCTTGTCTGTCGTTAACCCAATGTTCCTAGGCCGTCATTGTAAATCATTTGTTCTTAACTGACTTGTGTAGTCAAATAAAAGGTTAAATTAAATTAAAAAATAAATACAAATTCTTGCCTTGTCTCTCAGCTCATTCACAGCTTTGTGGAAGTTACCTGTGGCGCTGATGTTGAGGCCCAGGTATGTATAGTTTTTTTGTGTGCTCAAGGGCAACGATGTCTAGATGGAATTTGTATTTGTGGTCCTGGCAACTGGACCTTTTTTGGAACACCATTATTTTTGTCTTACTGAGATTTACTGTCAGGGCCCAGGTCTGACAGAATCTGTGCAGAAGATCTCTCTCTCTGTCCCGCTCTCTGGCTGTTTGTCTCTCTGGATGCCTGTCTCTCTCTCTCTCTCTCTGTCTTTTCCTGGAACTCTCTCTCTCCCTCTCTCCGGAACTCTGTCTCTCTCCGTCTCTCTCTATGGTTCTCTATTCAATTACATTTTCTTTATTGGCATGACGTAACAATGTACATATTGCCAAAGCTTACTTTGGAGATTAAGTGATACATTTACAATATGAACATAATTAAAATAATAACAATCAAGATTGTCTACGGGACAATCAGTAACAACAATAATCAATGGTAAAAATAACCATACAATGGACAATAACAATGGCATGGAGGACACAGGTTGGTTGGTCTGTCAGACACTGTCCCTCATTTTATGGCAGGCAGCAATGTAGTGCACTGCCAACCCACAGCTCTCTGCGTCCTCCCCCAACAGGACGGGTAGCCTATTCTCATCAGAAAGGCATGAATAACTGTTTCAAATTTGGGGAAATGGTACTCTCTAATTGTTTTATATTTTTTACATTTTGTCAGGAAATACAGGTCTGTCTCAGATTCTACTGAGGTGCAATGGTTGCACAGCCTTTCCTCTACAGGAAGCCAGGTTTTCCTGTGTCTACCCTTCTCAATAACAAGGCTGTGCTCACTGAGCCTGTACTTTGTCAATATTTTTCTAAAGGTTTGATCAGTAACCATGGTCAAATAGTTAGCCACGGTGTACTGTCGATTTAGGGCCAGATAGCACTGCATTTTGTTTTGTGCTTGTGTTTGTGTTTCTCAATAAGTCATGTAGTTTTGTGTTTGTGCTTGTGTTTTTCAATAAGTAATGTAGTTTTGTGTTTGTGCTTGTGTTTCTCAGTAAGTAATGTAGTTTTGTGTTTGTGTTTCTCAATAAGTAATGTAGTTTTGTTTTGACTGTGTTGTGATTTGTTTTATTCTGGTTGATTGGATGTTCTCTTCCTGAGTCCTCAGTGTGTTAGTAGAACAGGTTTGTGAATTCAGCCCTAGGACCAGCTGGATGAAGGTACTCTTTTCTTTGCTCAGCTCTTGGCATTGCAGGGCTTGGTAAGGATATGAGAGGGGCTCACTGTATTTTAGATGTTTCCAAAACTGAATTGCTATTTTTTAGTTATTATTAGTGGATATTGGCTAAATTCTGCCCTGCATGCATTGTTTGTAGTTTTCCTCTGGACATGTATAAGAATCTTACAGAACTCTGCATGCCGGGTTTCAATGGGGTGTTTGTCCCATGGGGTGAAATCTTGTTTTGCAAGTGGACCCCACACCTCACTGCCAGGAAATGCAATTGGTTCAATGGCACATTCAATTAGTTTTAGCCAGATGTTAATAGGCATGTCAATTTGAATTCTTTTTTTTAACGGCGTAGAATGCCCTGCATGCTTTCTATCTCAGTTCCTTCACTTCCTCATATACTGTAGGTGTCCAGTTGAGCTTGTTTTTAAACGTAAGTAATTGTAGTGTGTGTACTCTATATACTTTACTCTATATATTTTATTTACTCTATATACTTTACTCTATATATTTACTCTATATATTTTGTACCAACTGAGAACTTTGGTTTAACTCCTTGAGATCTAGATCTTCTCTAGAAAATCATAATTATTCTAATTTTGGGGTATACTGCCAGGGTCCAGGTCTGGCAGTACGGCTCTAACATGTCCAAGCTCTGCTGTAGGCCATGTGCTGTGGGTGACAGCAGGTACAGGTCATCTGTGAAGAGCAGGCATTAAACCTCTGAACTGTGGAGAATAACACACTTTTCTAGAATTGTGCCCAATTTGTTGATATAAATACACCCCTTCAAATTAGTGGATTCGGCTATTTCAGCCACACCCGTTGCTGACCTGTGTATAAAATCCAGCACACAGCCATGCAATCTCCATACACAAACATTAGCTGTAGAATGGCCTTACTGAAAAGCTCAGTGACTTTCATCGTGGCACCGTCGTAGGATGTCGTAACAAGTCAGTTCGTCAAATCTCTGCCCTGCTAGAGCTGCCCCGGTCAACTGTAAGTGCTGTTATTGTGAAGTGGAAACGTCTAGGAGCAACAACAGCTCCGGCACGTAAGCTCATAGAACGGGACTGCCGAGTGCTGAAGCATGTAGAGTGTAGTCCTTGGTTGCAACAATCACTACCGAGTTCCAAACTGCCTCTGGAAGCAAAGTCAGCACAATAACTGTGTCGTGGAAATTCAGTACTGAGAGAGACTTGGTCATTTCTTCAAACAATCATCTTAATTGAATATCGATTCATTATTGCAATAATGAAACCGTCAGCCCAACAGTCTTGACTGACTGTTAGGCTGAGAGCCTTCCCTTTACAGACAATGCACAGTTTATATAGCTAATACCCAGAATGCTTGGTTCCACCCCTCCCATATAGATTGTGTGTGTGTGTGGGGGGGGGGGGGTTCATCTCCTGGTCATTTGCCTCTGGTGTTATTATTAATCCCACCATTGTCATAGTTTCCCAGATGCCAGGATAATTAGGAATATCGAGGCCTTTGTTATTCTCCTTCAGGCCATCTCTATCCCGTCTAAACACACACCATATCTTGTCTATGGAATGCAGGCTCAATCAGACCTTGAGACATACGTCTCACGTGCACCACTAATCATAGAATGGAATGTGGCTGTTGGTTTTTATCACTAAGATATCTATCTCAAGTGACCTCTAGTAAAACCATGTGTCCACGACGCCCAGACTAGCTGCAGGGTGCTAGAGTGGACACCATGAAACTCAGCATTAGCAGGACAGACATATCTGACTGTTAAGTAAGTAATTGCTACATATCCGACAAATAAGGTGAATACATAATGTTCCCCTCACAACTGTTCACCGGGAGCTTCATGAAATGAGTTTCCGTGGCCGAGCAGCGCACACAAGCCTGAGATCACCATGCGCAATGCCAAGTGTCGGCTGGAGTGGTGTGAAGCTCCCCACCATCGGACTCTGGAGCAGTGGAAACGCCTCCTATGGAGTAATGAATTACACTTCACCATCTGGCATTCCGACCAACTTATCTAGGATTGGCGGATGACAGGAGAATGCTACCTGCCCCAATCCATAGTGCCAACTGTAAAGTTTGGTGAAGGAGGAAAAGTTGTCTTGGCTTTTTCCATGGTTTTGGCTTGGACAATGATCCATTGACAGATAAAGGTAACCTAATTCAACAAATTACACTACTTTACAATCATTTATTATTTGAAAAATCAACAGAAATGCAATTCCATAGTGTGGAAAAAATAAGTACATCGCTAGCTTCAATAGCTGGTGTTGCCCCCCTTTGGCTGAAATAACTTAATGTAGCCGTTTCTTATAACTGTCTATCAGTCTCTTAGATCGACTGGGAGGAAGTTTTGCCCACTCTTCTTTACGAGGGTTTCTTTCATGCACGGCCCTCTCCATTTCATATTTTTGAGATTTCTCTTGTAGCTTTGCTTGTGTGTTTTGGATCATGATCCCCATCGAACACCTTTGGGATGAATTGGAATGCCGACTGCGAGCCAGGCCTAATCGCCCAACATCAGTGCCCAACCTCACTAATTGCTCTTTTGGCTGAATAGAAGCAATTCCCTGTTGCAATTTTCCAACTTCTAGTGGAAAGCCTTCCCAGAAGAGTGGAGGTTGTTATAGCTGCAAAGGGGGAACCAACTCCATATTAATGCCCCTTATTTTGGAATGAGATGTTCGACAAGCAGGTGTTCACATACCTTTGATCATGTAGTGTATCTCTGTTTCTCTCTGTCTCTTTGTCTGTCTCTCTGGCTGTCTTGTCTGTCTCTCTGGCTGTCTTGTCTGTCTCTCTGGTTGTCTCTGTCTGCCTCTCTGGCTGTATATCTCTCTGGCTGTCTCTCTGTCTGTCTCTGGCTGTCTCTCTGGCTGTCTATCTCTTGCTGTCTCTCTTGATGTCTGTCTCTCTGGCTGTCTCTGTCTCTCTGGCTGTCTTTGTCTGTCTCTCTGGCTGGCTGGCTGTCTCTGGCTGCCTGTCTCTTTGGCTGTCTGTCTCTCTGGCTGTCTGTCTCTCTGGTTGTCTCTCTGTCTGTCTGTCTGTCTGTCTCTCTGACTGTCTCTCTGACTGTTTGTCTGTCTCTCTGGCTGGCTGTCTGTCTTTCTGGCTGTCTCTCTGGCTATCTCTGTCTGTCTCTCTTGCTGTCTGTTTGTCTGTCTCTGTGTCCACATACTTTTTATCATGTAGTGTTTCTCTGTTTCTCTCTGTCTCTCTGTCTGTCTCTCTGTCTGTCTTTCTCTGGCGTTCTGTCTGTCTCTCTGTCTGTCTCTGTCTCTCTGGCTGTCTTTCTGACTGTCTCGATCTGTCTCTCTGGCTGTCTGTCTCTGGCTGTCTGTCCTCTGTTTGTCTCTGTCTCTTTGGCTATCCCTGTCTGTCTCTCTTACTGTCTGTCTGTCTCTCTGACTGTCTGGCTGTCTCTCTGTCTCTGTCTGTCTCTCAGGCTGGCTGTCTGTCTCTGTCTGTCTCTGGCTGTCTCTCTGGCTATCCCTGTCTCTCTCTCTCTCACTGTCTGTCTGTCTGTCTCTCTGGCTGTTTGTCTCTGTCTGTCTTTCTGGTTGTCTGTCTCTCTGTGTCTGTCTCTCTGACTGTCTCTGTCTGTCTCTCTGTCTGTTTGTCTTTCTGGCTGTCTCTGTCTGTCTCTGTCTGTCTCTGTCTCTCTTGATGTCTGTCTCTCTGGCTGTGTCTGTCTGTCTCTCCATCTCTCTTTGCTCTATTTGTGTCTGTTTCTCTTTGTCTGCCCCTCTCCCTCTCTCCGTCTGTCCGTCTGTCCGTCTGTCTGTCTGTCTATCTGCCTCTGTCTGTCTGTCTGTCTGTCTGTCTGTCTGTCTGTCTATCTGTCTGTCTGTCTGTCTGTCTGTCTGTCTGTCTGTCTCTATTGAGAACTGAAAGTAAATCAACCATTGTCCTCCTTGGCCTTCGGTCCTAAGTGATTCTTCTTAGTAATTTCTCCAAACTTTTCCTTTTCTTTATTCTTTCTATGGTTGGTATCGCTAGCTGCAATGATGACATGACAGTCTTAGAAGGAACCATGTTTAGGGAGGTAATTTGCAGACTCCAAATTGTAAGCATTGTTCATCTTTTGTGTCATATACAGTCATGTAAAAAGGTAAGTACACCCCCTGGAAAGTTGTCTTTTTTTGTACATATTTGGACACATAGATATGTAATCTTCACTTCAACACTATTGACAGTTTCGCCCACTCTTCTTCACAGTACTGCTTCGACTGTGGCATGGTTGAGGGTTTCTTTCATGCACGGCCCTCTCCATTTCATATATTTGAAATTTCTCTTGTAGCTTTGCGTGTGTGTTTTGGATCATTGTCCTGTTTGCAAGATCCATGTTCGGGTTCAGCTTCATCTTCTTGACAGATGGCCTCACATTCTCCTCAAGAATTCTCTGGTACGATATGGAATTCAGGGTTGACTCAATGATGGCAAGATGGCCCTGAGGCAGCAAGCAGCCATAAACCATAATACCACCGCCTCTATGCTTTACGGTTGGTATGAGGTTCTTCTGTTCAAAGACAGTGCTTTGTTTTCGCCAATTATGGTGTCTGGCATTGCGGCCAATCAGCTCCACCTTCTTGACCTCCCATGTAGGCCAAGTTTGTGCAGTCTCTTTCTGACAGTTGACTTATTCCTTTCGACATTGATTGTGGCAAAAGAGACCTGTAGATCACTGGATGTTACCCTGGGGTTCTTAAAGACTACTATGAGCATCTTTCGGTCAGCTCTTGGACTGAATTTGGCGGGACAACCTGTCCTAGGAAGATTGCCATTGGTCTGGAATTTTCTCCATTTGTAGATAATCCGTAGCAGATTCATGGGCATCAATAATGTTTCTCCTGGGGGCCTCGGTAGGTCTTTTGATCTTGGCATGATGTGTTACCACACACCCATATGGTCAAGACTAAACCAGACCACGTTTCTGATATTTATGGAAGGCTGGACCCTCCCAAGTTACTCGCTAATGACTGTCTAATAATTTGCACCTGTTTAGGTGCTCCTGATTCTAAGTTGAGACATTTTATGTGATGGTAAATGTAGAGGTGTACTAGCTTTTTCCTCGTAAGAAAATTGCATTGTTTTTTATTTTATTTGCATGAACATTTTCAAAGTACATTTTTTGTGTGTGATTTGTTAAATTGGGTTACCGTTATCAATTAATGTGGTTGGAATTTAGCTCAAATATCCATGTGTCCAAATATGTAAAAAAAAGGGGGAAGGGGTGTACTTATTTATTTTCATGCCTGTAGTTCTATGGGAATTCTGATCAGTTCACAAATAGTATGTGTAATGGAGAACTAAAGGACTGTTTTACTCTCAGGTTTCTGCTTCGGTTTGGGTGTGTTCACCTCTGGGCGTCGGTCAGATTGCAAGGATGGCAAGACACGGAGAACGGTTGGCTTGTAGTTTCCTGAAGGAACAGAAGACCGTAAATAACAGCATGATATGTACAGGGCTATAGCTGGATCACTAGGAAGGCTACTGCTTGTACCACTGATCCATAACTGTGGACGTGGAAAGGTGATTGTGCTTGTGTGTGGTTGTCCTATAGGAGAAAGCAGAATGCAGAGTGCCATTAATATCAGGAATAATATACAGCAATTATACAATGACATTGCATGACACCACTTACAATTTAAACCACAGTTTAAAGGCATTACTTTACAACACAGTTTACGACAGATACAGGCCCTATTCTAAAGTACCACTAGGTGGCAGTAGTAACACATTAATGACGAGGGCATAACTTCATAACTGAACGGTGGAATCGCAAACATCGGAAAAGGGTTAGGCATAATTCTGACTAACATGCACTGGCGCCATTTTATGCTTAACTAACTAATAATCACTAACTGCCATAAAAGCCTTATACACTAAAAAGGCACGCTTAGGTGCTATAATAACCTAAATAGTATACATAGGCACACACAAACATAATACACTGGGTGTATATTAACTCCTTTAAATAACGATATTACTTCTGTGACCGCAACCTGTCATCCACTAATAAAGGACGGGTCGCAGATGTTTTTTAATTTTTTTTAATCACACTGTGGCAAGAAAGGAGGTCCATTGAAGAGAACATGGACAACAACTCTAAGCCCGAGTTCTCGTGAAGTAAAGGTGAGGATGGCTCACGCAGGGAGCTCTACACTCACAATTCCACTTAGTTCAGGAACTCAATGGGCAATCTTTATATTTTATTTTTGGTTTCATGTTTTTTTACACCCCTTTTCTCCCCAATTTCGTGATATCCATGGATGGGCAGTTTTATGTAGAAATCTGTAATGTAGTGAACATTATGCCATTTTCCAGTCCGTGTATTCGTGCTGTGGGATTCCAGTTCCGTGTTTTACAGTAGCCAGACGGCGGGAGGGATATGCCATGAGCTACAGTATGTAATACCACCATTTACTTCTGAGTAAAGTTAAACTAAAGTATACGAACGCCCCGACCTCAGTTCTTATAAACATAAGCAATCTAAATAAGTGGATGTTACAAAATCAAATGTCTTAGTCAACTGAATTGAGATTAAATGAATCGTGGAGAATGTGCAAACGTTTAAATTCCTCGGCGTACACATCACGGACAAACTGAATTGGTCCACCCATACAGACAGCGTGGTGAAGAAGGTGCAACAGCGCCTCTTCAACCTCAGGAGGCTGAAGAAATTAGGCTTGTCACCAAAAACACTCACAAACTTTTACAGATGCACAATCAAGAGCATCCTGTCGGGCTGTATCACAGCCTGGTACGGCAACTGCTCCGCCCACAACCGTAAGGCTCTCCAGAGGGTAGTGAGGTCTGCACAAGGCATCACCGGGGGCAAACTACCTGCCCTCCAGGACACCTACACCAACCGATGTTACAGGAAGGCCATAAAGATCATCAAGGACAACAACCACCCGAGCCACTGCCTGTTCACCCCGCTATCATCCAGAAGGCGAGGTCAGTACAGGTGCATCAAAGCTGGGACCGAGAGACTGAAAAACAGCTTCTATCTCAAGGCCAGCAGACTGTTAAACAGCCACCACTAACATTGAGTGGCTGCTGCCAACACACTGACTCAACTCCAGCCACTTTAATAATGGAAAAATTGGATGTTATAAATGTATCACTAGTCACTTTAAACAATGCCACTTTATATAATGTTTACATACCCTACATTACTCATCTCATATGTATATACTGTACTCTATACCATCTACTGCATCTTGCCTATGCCGTTCGGCCATCGCTCATCCATATATTTATATGTACATATTCTTATTCATTCTTTTACACTTGTGTGCATTAGGTAGTTGTTGTGAAATTGTTATATTACTTGTTAGATATTACTGCATGGTCGGAATTAGAAGAACAAGCATTTGGCTACACTCGCATTAACATCTGCTAACAATGTGTATGTGACCAATACAATTTGATTTGATTTTCTCGGGTATGCAATCTGGTTTCCGCTCAGGTTATGGATGTGTCACTGTAACCTAAAGGTCCTCAATGATGTCACCATTGCACTTGATTCTAAGCAATATTGTGCTGCTATTTGTATTGACTTGGCCAAAGCTTTTGGTACGGTGGACCATTCCATTCTTGCGGCTAAGGAGTATTGGTGTCTCTGAGGGGTCTTTGGGCTGGTTTGCTAACTATCTCTCTCAAAGAGTGCAGTGTGTATATATATATATAGTCAGAAAATCTGCTGTCTCCTCCACTGCCTGTCACCAAAGGAGAACCCCAAGCCTCGATCCTGCCCCCACGCTTTTCTCGATTTACATCAACAACATAGCTCAGGCAGTAGGAAGCTCTCTCAACAAGTTATATGCCGATGCTAGTCTTATACTCAGCTGGCCCCTCCCCGGATTTTGTGTTAAATGCTCTATAACAAAGCCTTCTTAGTGTCCAACAAGCGTTCTCTACCCTTAACCTTGTTCTGAACACCTCCAAAACAAAGGTCATGTGGTTTGGTAAGAAGAATACCCCTCTCCCCACTGGTGTGATTTCTATCTCTGAGGGTTTAGAGCTTGTGGTAGTTACCTCATACAAGTACTTGGGAGTATGACTAGACTATACACTGTCCTTCTCTCTGCACATATCAAAGCTGCAGGCTAAAGTTAAATCTAGACTTGGTTTCAGCTATCGTAATCATTCCTCTTTCACCCCAGCTGCCAAACTAACCCTGATTCAAATGACCATCCTACCCTTGCTAGATTACGGAGACATAATTTATAGATCAGCAGGTAAGGGTGCTCTGGAGGGACTAGATGTTCTTTACCATTCGACCATCAGATTTGCCACCAATGCTCCTTATAGGACACATCACTGCACTCTATACTCCTCTGTAAACTGGTCATCTCTGTATACCCGTCGCAAGACTCACTGGTCGATGCTTATTTATAAAACCCTCATAGGCCTCACTTCCCCCTATCTGAGATATCTACTGCAGCCCTCATCCTCCACATACAACACCTGTTTTGCCAGTCACATTTTGTTGAAGGTCCCCAAAGCACACACATCCCTGGGTCGCTCCTCTTTTCAGTTCGCTGCAGCTGGAGACAGGAACGAGCTGCAACAAACACTCAAACTGGACAGTTTTATCTAAATCTCTTCATTCAAGGTCTCAATCATCGACACTCTACTGACAGTTGTGGCTGCTTTGTGTGAAATAATGTTGTCTCTACCTTCTTGCCCTTTGTGCTGTTGTAAGTTCCCAATAATGTTTGTACCATGTGTTGTGCTGCTACCATGTTGTATTGCCACCATGTTGTTGTTATGTTGTGTTGCTACCATGCTGTGTTGTCATGTGTTGCTGCCTTGCTATGTTGTTGTCTTAGGTCTCTCTTTATGTAGTGTTGTGTTGTCTCTCTTGTTGTGATGTGTGTTTTGTCCTATATTTATATTGTATTTATTTATTTTTTAAATCCCAGCCCCTGTCCCCGCAGGAGGCCTTTTTGCCTTTTGGTAGGCCGTCATTGTAAATAAGGATTTGTTCTTAGCTGACTTGCCTAGTTAAATAAAGGTAAAAAAATAAGAATATGGCCACGGTATGTCTCCATGGCTTTGATGCAGACTGAAATATGGTAGTTTACTGATATCTAGTGGTGATGATACGCAACTGCAGGTACTTTGGGTCAATATTCTGCAGGATTCAGTGCTGTTACATTTTTTCCCGTGGTGCTTGCAGTTAATTTAAGTCAACAAAATGGTAGTAACTGAAACTTTGGTCATGATGTTACTACAAATCGTATTATAGGATATATTATCATGTGCATAATTTACTCTCAACAGAGCCAGGACCCTCTTCAAGTGATACAGTTTTTTCAGGGAGGAGTGTGGAAGTGGAGGAAAAGGTGAAAGACAGTGCAGCAGAACCAATGCAGATTATTATGTGGATGGAGCAAATGAGAGAAGGTGCACAGAAAGAGACAGACAAAGTGAGGATATTGAAAAACAAGCTGATCAGTGACTTTGCTAACAAGAAGGCTCAGCGCTGGGCTCTTGGTGAGTAAGGTTGAGCAAGGACCAGTGATAACTGACTGTTAAATGGTATGGCTATGGATATTGGATCACTACACACATGATGCCCACAGGCTGAAAACAGACTGAGAACAAGATATCTCAAAGTAATGGCTGGATTGCCATACATTTTCTAGTGCCTAATCAAGACCCCAAGTGGAAGAAACCTATTGATTTGGTGACCTCTTGACCTTTCGTCTAGCGCCACCATCAGGCCTTTTCATTTCCATTTCCACTTTTACAGCTGCTTATTTTCTAGTTGGTATGTAAAGTGCCTTGCGAAAGTATTCGGCCCCCTTGAACTTTGCGACCTTTTGCCACATTTCAGGCTTCAAACATAAAGATATAAAACTGTATTTTTTTGTGAAGAATCAACAACAAGTGGGACACAATCATGAAGTGGAACGACATTTATTGGATATTTCAAACTTTTTTAACAAATCAAAAACTGAAAAATTGGGCGTGCAAAATTATTCAGCTCCCTTAAGTTAATACTTTGTAGCGCCACCTTTTGATGCGATTACACCTGTAAGTCGCTTGGGGTATGTCTCTATCAGTTTTGCACATCGAGAGACTGAAATTTTTTCCCATTCCTCCTTGCAAAACAGCTCGAGCTCAGTGAGGTTGGATGGATGGAGAGCATTTGTGAACAGCAGTTTTCAGTTCTTTCCACAGATTCTCGATTGGATTCAGGTCTGGACTTTGACTTGGCCATTCTAACACCTGGATGTTTATTTTTGAACCATTCCATTGTAGATTTTGCTTTATGTTTTGGATCATTGTCTTGTTGGAAGACAAATCTCCGTCCCAGTCTCAGGTCTTTTGCAGACTCCATCAGGTTTTCTTCCAGAATGGTCCTGTATTTGGCTCCATCCATCTTCCCATCAATTTTAACCATCTTCCCTGTCCCTGCTGAAGAAAAGCAGGCCCAAACCATGATGCTGCCACCACCATGTTTGACAGTGGGTATGGTGTGTTCAGGGTGATGAGCTGTGTTGCTTTTACGCCAAACATAACGTTTTGCATTGTTGCCAAAAAGTTCAATTTTGGTTTCATCTGACCAGAGCACCTTCTTCCACATGTTTGGTGTGTCTCCCAGGTGGCTTGTGGCAAACTTTAAACAACACTATTTATGGATATCTTTAAGAAATGGCTTTCTTCTTGCCACTCTTCCATAAAGGCCAGATTTGTGCAATAGACTGATTGTTGTCCTATGGACAGAGTCTCCCACCTCAGCTGTAGATCTCTGCAGTTCATCCAGAGTGATCATGGGCCTCTTGGCTGCATCTCTGATCAGTCTTCTCCTTGTATGAGCTGAAAGTTTAGAGGGACGGCCAGGTCTTGGTAGATTTGCAGTGGTCTGATACTCCTTCCATTTCAATATTATCGCTTGCACAGTGCTCCTTGGGATGTTTAAAGCTTGGGAAATCTTTTTGTATCCAAATCCGGCTTTAAACTTCTTCACAACAGTATCTCGGACCTGCCTGGTGTGTTCCTTGTTCTTCATGATGCTCTCTGCGCTTTTAACGGACCTCTGAGACTATCACAGTGCAGGTGCATTTATACGGAGACTTGATTACACACAAGTGGATTGTATTTATCATCATTAGTCATTTAGGTCAACATTGGATCATTCAAGGATCCTCACTGAACTTCTGGAGTGAGTTTGCTGCACTGAAAGTAAAGGGGCTGAATAATTTTGCACGCCCAATTTTTCAGTTTTTGATTTGTTAAAAAAGTTTGAAATATCCAATAAATGTCGTTCCACTTCATGATTGTGTCCCACTTGTTGTTGATTCTTCACTAAAAATTACAGTTTTATATCTTTATGTTTTAAGCCTGAAATGTGGCAAAAGGTCGCAAAGTTCAAGGGGGCCGAATACCTTCGCAACGCACTGTATACCTAGTTCAAAAATCTGATGCTGATTTTATTATTTTGATTGTTACATCATTCTATAGATAATAATGTTCATTTATTTTAATTGGTGAGGTTAATGTATATTTAAGTTATACTTATTTTAAGTTATCCATTAATGTTAAGAGAATTCTCCATTCAAGAATTGTACCATTAAAATTACATTGAGTGTAAAAGATGGCCTTTAGCACATTTCTTATAGACGGAATCAGTCTTGCATCAATAGTGAATTCCACTGTATGCAGAATGTTGCAGAATGTTGCATGCATGTCTGCACAGTGTTATATTATCACAGCTCACCGACAGTAAATATCATGCAGTAAATATTGGACTACAAGAGAGTTGCAAGCCTGCAAAGGTATAGTTATTTAAAGCTTTGAATGGGTCGATTGGGTTCTGGAGATGTGTGGTTACAGCAATTGCGCAGGGTTGGTGTGGCCTGTGGTGGTGGGGCCCAATGTGTTATCTTTTCATGGGGCCCAAAATCCCTGGCACACCCTTGGTTGGGTCATTGTTCCTGTTGACAATGATCCAACACACCTTGAAAAGTTCTTGAAATGTTCCAGATTGACTGACCTTCATGACTTAAAGTAATGATGGACTGTCATTTCTCTTTACTTATTTGAACTGTTTTTGTCATATAGACTTGGTCTTTTGCCAAATATGGCTATCTTCTGTATACCACCCCTACCATGTCACAACACAACTGATTGGCTCAAATGCATTAAGAAGGAAAGAAATTCCACAAATTAACATTTAACAAGGCACACCTGTTAATTGAAATGCATTCCAGGTGAACACCTCATAGTTGAGAGAATGCCAAGAGTGCAAAGTTGTCATCAATGCAAAGGGTGGCTACTTTTAAGAATCTCAAATCTCAAATATATTTTGATTTGTTTCACACTTTTTTGGTTCCTACATGATTCAATGTGTTATTTCTTAGCGTTGATGTCTTCACTATTATTCTACAATGTAGAAAATAGTAAAAATAAAGCAAAACCCTCGAACGAGTAGGTTTGTCCAAACTTTTGACAGGTACGCCAAGTAGCTATATTTCCATATTGATTTGTCCATCTTTTAGGGAACTTGATCATACGTGTGTAGAAGTGGGGGAGTCTGTATCTGTATATGTTGTTGTTGGAAAGTAATCAAACTGTCTGTCCCCAGGTTTCACTCCTCTAATCCTGGCTGCTACAGTGTATCATGTTGAAGTGGAGTTCCTGCTGGATAAAGGAGAGGGCATCGAAGCCCAGTCTGAGAGAACCAAAAACACAATATGGACAAACGGGTTGGTTCTCTCAGTATCACTGAAGGTCTTACATGTGTTGACTTGTTCTTCTTTTTTACAACTTTGCCTAGTTGACTTGGATGGATGCCACACTACTAACAAATGCAAAACTGGAAGCTGTGCCTGCTTCTATGGTCATTGTTGTGTTTATAAACAGTGTGAGGTAAAAAAAAATATGTATTCACCTTATTTGGTGGATATTTAACAATTATTTACTAAACAAACAGTAAGATATATCTGTCCCTGCTAATGCTGAGTTTTATGGTGTCCACTCTAGCTTCCTGCAGCTAGTCGAGGACATGGGTTTTACAAGAGATGGCTTGAAGCTGCCAGTTGATTGATGTCAATGATAAAAAACTCAAACACCCACATTCCATTCTATGATTAGTGGTGCACGTGAGACATATGTCTCCGGTCTGATTGAGCCTGCAGTCCATAGACAAGCTATGGTGTATGTTTAGCTGGAATAGAGAGGAGTAGAACAAAGGCCTGAATGGCCCTTAGACATCCTGGTGTCTGGGAAATCAGGCCGGGGGTCCAGATAAAGACAGGATGAGCCCAACGTGGCTTTATGGTGACCTTTCTCTCTTTGAATTTGACCTGTATTTCACTAGGCAAGTCAGTTTAGAACAAATTCTTATTTTCAATGACGGCCTAGGAACAGTGCCTTGTTCAACGGCAGAACAACATATTTTTTACTTTGTCAGCTCGGGGATTTGATCTTGCAACCTTTCAGTTACTAGTTCAACGCTCTAACCACTAGGCTACCTGCCGCCCCTATGGGACAGGTGGAACCAAGCATTCTGGGTATTAGCTATATTAACTGTGCATTGTCTGTAAAGGGAAGACTCCCAGTCCAGCAGTCTAGACTGTTGGGCTGACAGTATCATTATCGGGTGGCCTGGTAAAATATATATTTTTTTGCAATAATGAATTGATATTAAATAAAGAGGATTGTTTGAAGAAATGACAAAGTCTCTCAGAGTACTGAATGTCCACAACACAGGAAAATAAATGCACTGCTGTGAAGGATTCTGGCTGACCCAAATACTTTAAATTACACAATTACATAAGGCTGTCTGTTTGACAGGAAAACCAGAACACTGTCCTTCACAAGATGAATAAAATGATTGTTTGATTACAACTGATTTATCATAAACTAATAATTACTACATGTTGACTACACATTTTGTTCCTCTTTCCTGATATGATTTTATAGGTTATAGCCTTGTCGGGCACAAACACTTGTAGCTGAATGCATTACTTACAACATCTCAGACATTCCCATGCGGTTTCATTATGCACATCTCACAAATCATTTACATAAACGCTACATTTTTGGTTCTTCTTCCTGTTGACAGTTGCAAGCGGTACAAATGAATTCATACATGTTCTTCCTTTCATTTTGGTCTAGGTGCCAGTTCCCACATCGTAAATGGTATACTGTCCCGGGGTTTCTCTCTAAACTGTATAATATTACTTGCTGATGAAAAGGAAATCATATGATGTTACACGTGTAGATGTAGAGGGATAAAGGTGATGACATTCCACCCCAGGCTTAAACAAGAGCTTGGGGAGCACAGATGTCATAGAATCAGGTTTCAATTTACGAACAAGATTAGAACTCTACATTTTAGTACAATGTACTTTGGTTTACAGTGCACACAAATAACTGTGTATGTTCATCAAGGGGTGTGTGTATTTGCAATCCAAAAAAGGCCTATTCTGCAGTATTTGCTGGCCTTGGGTTGAGTTGTACTCTCCTAACCTTGTCTTCCTGCCATGACAAGTCCAGGGTCAAGAGGAAGAAGTCCCTGAGCTTGTTTCTTGTGTCACTTGCAAGCCGAGTCTCGCTGGGTCTTGGAGATTGTTGTCCTCTGCCACACCCTCCTCCACTCTCCAGGTTGGTAGTTACCAGAAGGGAGGGACGTATCTATCGTTTGGCTCATGAGCTTCATCTGTGGAAGACAGGTAGTTGTGGAGGCCACACATGCCTTCACAATGGTCTTAGCCTTTTCAGGGGTACACTCGATTGGACAACCAAGAATCCTAATCTTTGCAGCCATGATGCCGAATGCATTCTCTATGACTCTACGACACCGAGAGTGGCAGTAGTTCTAGGTACGCCCAGGTTAATTGATATGGACAACTGAATGAAAGGTAACAAAAGAATACATGTCGGATATAAAATGAAGCCGATTTGGTCAAGAACAAACAACACCATACCATTTACCAGTAACCATATTCCAAAAGCCTTGATATAAAGCCAAAAGACTCCTGAACATCTAGTCAAATGGCTACCCAGACTATTTGCATGGCCCCCCTTATGACGGAAACGCCACTGCTACTCTCTGTTGTCATCTATGCATAGTCACTTTAATAACTCTACCTACATGCACACACTACCTCAACTAACGAGGGCCCCCGCACATTGACTCTGTATTGGTACCCCCCTGTACATAGTATCGTTATTGCTATTTTACTGCTGCTCTTTAATTACTTGTTACTTTTATCTCTTATTCTTATCTGCATTGTTGAGTAGGGGCTTGTAAGTAATCATTTCACTGTATTTGGCGCATGCGACTAATACAATTTTATTTGATACAAGATAATACAACAGCCACGTTGTATTCCTTTTCGCGTCTAAATGCTCACCTCCTCTCCCTTTTCCCCTTCGTTTGTGGACTTCAATGCACAATACATCAGCTATATGTGACCAGGTGAAAAAAAAACTTTCCAAACCATATCATAACTGCTACACACAGCCTACATCATTGTCCCCATATTAGCTAAAGTAATGTCATAGTCAACATAGCTAATAGAACTAAAGTGTTAGTAAACCTGCTACAATCATGCAGTAATGTTACATTTTGCAGTCAGTAAGCAGTATAGTACTGTTTGTTTAATGTTCATAAATGATCAGCATGGTCAAATAATAGGTTTGGGACAGGTAGCACGACCGGTGAACAGGTCAGGATTCCATAGCCGCAGGCAGAACAGTTGAAACTGGAGCAGCAGCACGGCCAGGTGGACTGCGGACAGCAAGGAGTCATCATGCCAGGTAGTCATGAGGCATGGTCCTCGGGCTCAGGTCCTCCGAGAGAGAAAAAGAGTGAAAGAGATAATTAGAGAGAGCATACTTAAATTCACACAGGACACCAGATAAGACAGGAGAAGTACTCCAGATATAGCAAACTGACCCTAGCCCCCCGACACATAAACTACTGCAGCATAAATACTGGAGACACTGTGGCCCCATCCAATGATGCCCCCGGACAGGGCCAAACAGGAAGGATATAACCCCACCCACTTTTGCCAAAGCACAGCCCCCACACCACTACAGGGATATCTTCAACCACCAACTTACCATCCTGAGACAAGGCCGAGTATAGCCCACAAAGATCTCCGCCATGGCACAACCCAAGGGGGAGCGCCAACCCAGACAGGAAGATCACATCAGTGACTCAACCCACTCAAGTGACGCACCCCTCCTAGGGACGGCAATTCACTGTTCTTTGTTTAGGTGTGTCGTCACTTCCTTGTTTGGCGGTAGATGGCTATTACCAGATCATCGCCCTCTACTGTCCCTGAGTAATATTGCTGCTTTCCCCCCTCTTTTTACATTTTTCAAGCGACCTGGTCTTTTAAGGGAGTATGCGAGCCCGCTCGTTTGGTTCGCCTAGGAGAGTTCGGCTGCCAGCCAAACCAAAGTATGATGATGCCTTTAGCGGAGGTACTACCACAATAATGTGATATGTACCACATACAAGTTAAAGTATTGGATTCTTCACACACCACACCACACAAATCCCAATCCACTACCTTTTCAAGCTTGTTTTTATTATATGAAAGCAAGCTCTTCTTTTAAGACCACCATGCTTGACTGAGTGAGCTTTTTTTCTTGTAGTAATGTCATGCCTGCCTCTATTTTCTTAAACCTTTGTTTTGTAGCAATACATTTAATTTAGAAAATATATTTTTTTGGTCAGTAGGTGCTCAACATAACAACAAATCAAATCAAATGTATTTATATAGCCCTTCGTACATCAGCTGATATCTCAAAGTGCTGTACAGAAACCCAGCCTAAAACCCCAAACAGCAAGCAATGCAGGTGTAGAAGCACGGTGGCTATGTGGGGTGGCCAGTCCTCTTCTGGCTGTACCGGGTGGAGATTACAACAGAAAATGGCCAAGATGTTCAAATGTTCATAAATGACCAGCATGGTCAAATAATAGGTCTGGGACAGGTAGCACGTCCGGTGAACAGGTCAAGATTCCATAGCCGCAAGCAGAACAGTTGAAACTAGAGCACCAGCACGGCTGCAGGTGTGTTGGACACAGTCACTCATATACAGAGGTCTATAGTGCCTGTCTCCATTCCTGATTTTCTGTAACCTTTAACTTACCTGTATAATATTGACATAAGCTCAGAAAAACTTGTTTTGCATACATGGTCCTGTTTCATCAATTGCGGACACACACACACACACACACACACACACACACACACACACACACACACACACACACACACACACACACACACACACGTCAGTCCATGGACAGCCACATCATATTTAGACACACAATTACTTGATTGGACTAAATTCTGCCCACGTGTCTTCTTATTATCTCGGCCTTAGGCCCAAATATCACGGTGGCAAGGCAACCAAGGATGCCATTTGCAGTGCTATTGTACCCTTTAATTTGGCCTCTGCCAAAAGGTCTGGGCATTAATGGCACATGTAATGTGCTTGCATAACTGCAAGGGTTGCTGGTTTAAACGCTGGTCTGCTGTTGCCCTCTAATAGCTCAAATCAGTTTTGAAATCAGTTTTGAATTAACTATTAAAGTTTGTTTAATATATAATAATATAATATAAATATATATCCCATTTAGCAGACGCTTTTGTCCAAAGCGACTTACAAGTCGGCTGGGGCCACTACTTTTACATATGGGTGGCCCTAGCGGGAAGCGAACCCACGACGCTTGGCGTTGCAAGCACCATGCTCTACCGACTGAGCCACACAGGACCCCTTAAAACTTACCATGGGCAGTCAAGAGTAACTGTTTACAGTTTTCAAAAGATGAATATCTCAATTGATTGCGACAGTCTTACATTGTAAAATATGACTCAATACTGATTGAAAGCGAAGTAAAGGAAAACGTTTTTTGGTTAAGGATTTTTGAAGGTTGTATAACTCAGCCATAGAAACTTGAACATATACCATGTACACAAGAGCCACGTCTTTCTTGTGCCATTGACAGCTTGTTTCTGGCCTAAAGCATTGCAGAGTTATACACCCTATACAGATATAAAATCTGGGTTGGGGGAGTGCATTAGTCCCCTCCCTTCACCTCACCCTGTGCCATTGGAATGACCATGCACGGCAGAGTTGTTGACAGAATTTGTTCAATATCCAACGCATGGGCTCGTCCAGTATCCAGATCAGAGCTGTAAATACAATCAAGACGGTCAAATGGCACTGTTGATCAGACAATATTTGTATAAAAATGTCAAGAAGACAGGCGAAGGAGCGCACTGGAATCTATTTTAGATGTTCGAGACTGGTTTGTTTTTCTCATGCTAGCAATCATGCGTTGATTGGCCCACGGCAGTGCACAACGCACTGTTTACATGTGCATTTGTTTTCTCAGCTACAGTTTGAGTTGTGTCCTGTCGGGACAGTGAATAATGGCTAGCTCTTACCGTAGCTTGGACTGTGTAGTAGATCGTTAGCTCGTGTTACAAAAAGTCCATTGCATGCATTGTAAGGTAGCAGTAATGACAATTTGTCCAAAGTTGGTGTTGGTTTTGAATTTATGTACGTTAAGGCAGCCCCTTGTACCTCTGATTCAGAGGGGTTGGGTTAAATGTGGAGACACAATTCAGATGAATGCATTCAGTTGTACAACTGCCTACAGTTGAAGTCGTAAATTTACAGACACCTTAGCCAAATACATTTAAACTCAGTTTTTCACTATTCCTGACATTTAATCCTAGTAAAACAATCCCTGTTTTAGTTCAATCAGGATCACCACTTTTTTTTAAGAAGGTGAAATGTCAGAATATTAGTAGAGAGAATGATTTATTTATTTCATCACATTCCCAGTGGGTCAGAAGTTTACATACACTCAATTCGTATTTGGCAGCATTGCCTTTAAATTGCTTAACTTGGGTCAAATGCGTCGGGTAGCCTTCCACAAGCTTCCCACAATAAGTTGGGGGAATTTTGGTCAATTCCTCCTGACAGAGCTGATGTAACGGAGTCAGTTTTGTAGGCCCCCTTGCTTGCACACGTTTTTTCATTTCTGCCCACAGATGTTCTATAGGGTTCAGGTCAGGGCATTGTGATGGCCACTCCAATACCTTGTCTTGGTTGTCCTTAAGCCATTTTGCCACAACGTTGGAAGGATGCTTGGGGTCATTGTCCATTTGGAAGACCCATTTGCGACCAAGCTTTATCTTCCTGCCTGATGTCTTGAGATGTTGCTTCAATATATCCACATAATTTTCTTTCCTCATGATGTGATCTATTTTGTGAAGTGCACCCAGTCCCTCCTGCAGCAAAGCACTCCCACAACATGATGCTGCCACCCCCGTGCTTCACAGTTGGGATGGTGTTCTTTGGCTTGCAAGCCACCCCCTTTTTCCTCCAAACATAACGATGGTCATTATGGCCAAACAGTTCTATTTTTGTTTCATCAGACCAGAGGACATTTCTCCAAAAAGTACGATCTTCATCCCCATGTGCAGTTGCAAACCGTAGTCTGGCTTTTTTATGGCGGGTTTGGAACAGTGGCTTCTTCCTTGCTGAGCGGCCTTTAAGGTTATGTCAATATAGGACTTGTTTTACTGTGGATTTAGATACTTTTGTACCTGTTTCCTCCAGCATCGCCACAAGGTCCTTTGCAGTTGTTATGTGATTGATTTGCACTTTTTTGCACCAAAGTACGTTCATTTCTAGGAGACAGAACACGTCTTCCTGAGCATTATGACGGCTGCGTGGTCTCATGGTGTTTATACTTGCATACTATTGTTTGTAAAGATGAACGAGGTACCTTCAGGCATTTGGAAATTGCTCCCAAGGATGTACCAGACTTGTGGAGGTCTACAATTTTTTTCTGAGGCCTTGGCTGATTTCTTTTGATTTTCCCATGATGTCAAGTAAAGGGGCACTGAGTTTGAAGGTAGGCCTTGAAATACATCCACAGGTACACCTCCAATAGACTCAAATGATGTCAATTAGCTTATCAGGGGCTTCTAAAGCCATGACATCATTTTCTGGTATTTTCCAAGCTGTTTAAAGGCACAGTCAACTTAGTGTATATAAACTTCTGACCCACTGGTATTATGATACAGTGAATTCTAAGTGAAATAATCTGTCTGTAAACAATTGTTGAAAAAATGACTTGTGTCATGCACAAAGTAGATGTCCTAACCAACTTCAAAAGCTACAGTTTGTTAACAAGAAATGTGTGGAGTGGTTGAAAAATGAGTTTTAATGACTCCAACCTAAGTGTATGTAAACTTCTGACTTCAACTGTGTGTCACACACAGTGCATTCAGAAAGTATTCAGACCACATTCTAAAATTGATTTCAATTGTTTTTTTCTTCTTCAATTTGTAAACTTCAACTGTAGGTATCCCCCATTCATTTCCCTTTATGTTTTGTGGAAAAATGTAGCACTGGTATTTGGACGTGAGCTAGCTTTTGTGTCAAGGTCAGCTGTTGTTAACTGGCTCTAACTAGCTATTGGCTGAAGTTATTTGTGTAACAAACCTTCTGCCATAAACATGTATAACTAGCTTCCTTTCTTTGCCTGTTTGTTAGCTAGCTAGCTTTCAGCTGACTGGTGTTAGCTAGCTAGCTACAATATATACCAGCTTTTAATACCACCATATAACTAGTTATCTACCTTAGCCTATAGGTTTATTATCATATACTTCTTATGACTTGTAGCATGTTGCAGCAGCAGCTGTGTTGTTGCTGAGCAGCTGACTTGCTCAAGTCCATTAGAACCTAGGTAAAATCAGTTTCAGGTTGGATATTCGATGGATATTCGAGCTTTCAAATATCAATAGCTTTCAAACCACTTGAGCCACAGACTCCAAATAAATCTCATGATGTTGTAAAAATTGTGCACAACATTGCATAGGTCTTATTTTGACAATTCTGACATTAAATAGCTTTCCAAAGCAAATAAACATGTGGAAATGTGAGCAGCATTTTGTATTCCTAGTTGAATTAGTTAGGGAGCGTAAACGAAGTACAAACTTTTTTTACATTCAAATTTCAATAGCTCATTGGTCATGTGACCTACTGACTTCAACCAAGGTTCAGAATGTCCACTGACTACCCTTCTATATTGCACACCCTTTAGTTTGTCCATTTCCATCTGACTCGATTTTACAGTAATTTTTCTAACTTTCTAATTTCAATAACTCCTTGGTCATGTGACCTACTGACTTCAACCAAGGTTCAGAATGTCCACCGACTACCCTTCTATATTGCACACCCTTTGGTTTGTCCATTTCCATCTCACATATTTTTACATTTAAAAATGTAACTTTCTAATTTCAACAGGTCCTTGGTCATGTGACCTACTGACTTCAAACAAGGTTCAGAATGTACACTGAGTGGGCCTACACATTGCATACCCTTTAGTTAGTCCATTTTCATCTCACACGTTTTTACATAAATGTTTCTCATTTTCTAATTTCAATAGCTCCTTGGTCATGTGACCTACTGGACTCAAACAAGGTTCAGAATGTCAACTCAGTGGGCATTTACATTGCGCACCCTTGCGTGGTCGCGCAAGGGGCTGCGTCCGGGGGTCGTCGGGGTGGTGTTAGTCCGCGGGCCGTCGGGGTGGTGTTAGTCCGCGGGCCGAAGGCGGTTCAGTGGGGGGTTGGGTCCGGCGGTTATGTATTATTTCATAGTTTTGATGTCTTCACTCTTTATTCTACAATGTAGAAAATAAAGCAAATGAAGAAAAACCCTTGAATGAGTAGGTGTGTTTAAACTTTTGACTCGTGTTGTGATATTGCGTTTTTTTCTTCTACAACCTTCCATATGCCTTTCGACCATGATATATAGGCCTAAGGCCGAGATAATAGGAAGATAGTTGCCGAATAAATTCAACCACACTTTTGTTTTATCACTAAACTGGAGAGCAATATCTGTCCGGTGAAGTCCACAAAGCATATTGCATGTAACAAGCAGTTACATGACGTACAGCGTGGTAAGTCATGTAGACCCACAGAGTTACCACAAGTCTGAAAGAAAACAGGAACTGTCACCACTATTCCAGCACCATTTCAACTTCAAAATGTCAACATCATGTAATCACCTCTTCTTAGTCTAATACAGTGACAACTAAAATAAACGGAAAACAATTTAGTCCAATCAACATAAGCTAAATATGATGTGGCTGTCCATGGTTTCTGATTTCTGTGTGTGCGTGTGTTTGTGCAAGTAGAAAAACATGTTCACTCACCCTACTAGTAGAGAAACGCCAATGCCATCCTCCTTTCTTTCATGTTGACAAAAAAGTATATAAGTCTGTCATACAGTGCACGCTTTTATTTTTTGTTTTCCTAGGTTACCTGGCTAAAATGCTTGCCCGCTAGCCTAACTTCATTTCATGGGCAACGTTAGCTAGTTAACATTAGCCTTCCACATCTAGCTACATATTGAACTTCCATCCTATCGGGCCAGGGACACAACAATGTATGAATTAATGGTTGGATCAGAATCACCGTTATAATCGCAGTCACATGACATGCTAGTGGTAGAGATACCCCGTATTCACTCCGAGTTAGGCAAAACGGTACTTGAATATCATGCTCCACTAGTCATGGAATAAATCGCAGAAAGAACTCCAGTTAGATGTTTTGGTGCCTGTGAAACAGTTTAAATGCTCATTACATGAACTTTTTATTATAAACTGTGATTGCTTTTTGCAATGTGTGTTTTTCTTATAGAAGTGTATTTATTTTAAAAGCACTCACAAACTTCTACAGATGCACAATCGAGAGCATCCTGGCGGGCTGTATCACCGCCTGGTACGGCAACTGTTCCATCCACAACCGTAAGGCTCTCCAGAGGGTAGTGAGGTCTGCACAACGCATCACCGGGGGCAAACTACCTGCCCTCCAGGAAACCTACACCACCCGATGTTACAGGAAGGCCATAAAGATCATCAAGGACAATAACCACCTGAGCCACTGCCTGTTCACCCCGCTATCATCCAGAAGGCGAGGTCAGTACAGGTACATGAAAGCTGGGACCGAGAGACTGAAAAACAGCTTCTATCTCAAGGCCATCAGACTGTTAAACAGCAACCACTAACATTGAGTGGCTGCTGCCAACACACTGACTCAACTCCAGCCACTTTAATAATGGGAATTGATGGGAAATTATGTAAAATATATCACTAGCCACTTTAAACAATGCTACCTAATATAATGTTTACATACCCTACATTATCCATCTCATATGTATACGTATATGCTGCACTCTATATCATCTACTGCATCCTTATGTAATACATGTATCACTAGCCACTTTGTTTACATACTCATCTCATATGTATATACTGTATATACTCTACTCAATACCATTGGGGCGGTAGGGTATCCTAGTGGTTAGAGCTTTGGACTAGTAACCGGTTGCAAAGGTTGCAAGTTCAAATCCCTGAGCTGACAAGGTACAAAATCTGTCGTTCTGCCCTTGAACAGGCAATTAGCCCACTGTTCCTAGGCCGTCATTGAAAATAAGAATTTGTTCTTAACTGACTTGCCTAGTAAAATAAAAATAAATAAAAATCTACTGTATCTTGCCTATGCTGCTCTGTACCATCACTCATTCATATATCTTTATGTACATATTCTTTATCGCCTTACACGGTGTATACGACAGTAGTTTTGGAATTGTTAGTTAGATTACTTGTTGGTTATTACTGCATTGTCGGAACTAGAAGCACAAGCATTTCGCTACACTCGCATTAACATCTGCTAACCATGTGTATGTGACAAATAAAATTTGATTTGATTTAATCTCCATCTTGTACTTTTTATATTATTTTATTTTGTTTGGTTTTAAATTCTTATTGATTACTCTGTTTTTTTTTTTGTATCATAGGGCACAACTGTAAAAGAGACTGTCTCAGCTTGTTCACCTGTTTAAATAAAGGTTCATAAAAACTAAAAACGTTCTACATAAAAAAAAAGAATTCTAGCTACCCTTGGCATCAATGAATACACGCCCCGGTTGTCATACTATCTTAGATATGATGGTAGGGAAATTTGAATTTAAAATTGAGCTTCAATCAATCCCATACTCTGTAATGAGTATGTCAGATTATTCGAGTGTACCTACTTGTAGAAAGCACAGTAATAAATAAAAATATCATCCTGATATTCATCATAATTTCACTGAACCCACACTAACTGTACTCAACAAGGTTTATCGCGTTACATTGCCAACACCTCTATTTGTGTAAAACGAAACTCTACCGAGGCCAACTTCCATTGTAGGTGTTTTAGGCTGCCTGCCGTCACATCCCGAAACAGAACAACCGTTGATCCCTGTGTTGCAACTTCTCTCTTCTCAGGCGTTATAGTTAATACGTATAAAAAGGTAAGATTACAAATTACATGTATCTGTAAAGCTAGTTGCCAATTTCTAAAAACACATACCATCTTCAACTAATAGCACATTGCGGTTAAAAACCGTCCTCTTTTGGTTTCAGTCTCTTCAATATTCCATTGTAGACGTTCATTGCGATAATGGATCTTGTATGTTAAACTAACATTACTAATTTGGCTATTTGATTTAATCGAATGATGTGTGTTTATACTTTCCCCACCAATAAGAAACCAGAACTACTCTGAATTAGTGATGAAGAGAAACATGAATGGTTAATTAGAAAATAAGTCTTCATGGTTGCAAATATTATTTCAAAAACATGGAAGATTCGACAAGATACACTATATAATTGAAATATCAGGGTTTTGTTTTTCAATAGTCTTTCGTTTTCGTGTGTATTTATGTATACCGTATATGTAAACGTCAATATATAATTATTTCCTCTTGCTATTGCAAATAGTGTCTTGTAACCCGATCTGGCCTGGGCATCCTGAAGATTCACGAAACTATAATAATTCAATCAATCAAAAGTAAGGTTCAATTAATATATCTGTCAGAAAACAATGATTACTTTGCATAGCCTATCATTTCATATAATTGTTATATGCATGTGGTGGGTCAGTTATCTATCTAGCAAGGTGACTGAACGGTATTGGCTGTAAAATGTGTTAGTATAAGGAAGGGAATGTATGATTTTACGTCATAGAAAAGTTGGTACTGCAGGCATATCAGAAAATCATCCTACAGATAGAGCAATCATGATGATTTTCAAAGTGAATCTTTGATATTATTCAATATTAATCTTCAACATTATTTGATACAGGCACAGGTCATTGTTTGCAGCAACAACAAAACTTTTGGGGGAAATGTTACATGTATACTGAATAGAAAAAGTGTTGGTCCCATGTTTAATGAACTGAAAGAAAAGATCCCCGAAATGTTTCATACACAAAATGCTTATTTCTCTAAAATGTTGTGCACACATTAGTTTGCATCCCTGTTAGTGAGCATTTCTCCTTTGCCAAGATAATCCATCCACCTGAAAGCTGTGGCATATCAAGAAGCTGATTAAACATCATGATCATTACACAGGTGCACCTTGTACTGGGGACAATTAAAGGCTACTCTAAAATGTGCAGTTTTGTCACACAGCACAATGCCACAGTTGTCTTAGGTTTTGAGGGAGCGTGAAATTGGCATGCTGACTGCAGGCATGTCCACCAGAGCTGTTTCCAGATAATTTCATGTTCATTTCTCTACCATATGCCGTCATCATAGAGAATTTGGCAGTATGTCCAACAAGTCTCACAACCGCAGACCACATGTAACCATGGCAGCCTAGGACCTCCACATACGGCTTCTTCACCTGCGGGATTGTCTGAGACCAGCCACCCAGACAGCTGATGGAAATGTGGGTTTACACAACTGAAGAATTTCTGCACAAACTGTCATAAACGTCTCAGGGAAGCTCATCTGCATGCTCTTCGTCCTGACCAGGATCTTGACCTGACTGCAGTTTGGCGTTGTAACCAACTTCAGTATGCAATTGCTCACCTTCAATTTCCACTGCCATGTTGGTGAAGTGTGCTCTTCACGGATGAACGTCAGTTTCAACTGTGCCAGGCAGATGGCAGACCACGTGCATGGCGACATGTGGGCCAGCGCTTTGCTGATGTCAACGTTGTGAACAGAGTGCCCCAGGATGGGGGTGGAGTTATGGGCAGGCATAAGACATGTATCGATGTGTACGACAGCGAGTTCCAGTTCCTGCTTATATCCAGTTACTTCGCACAGCCTCTGAAGAGAATTGGGGCAACATTCCACAGGCCACAATCAACAGCCTGATCAACTCTATGTGAAGGAGATGTGTCTTGATCCATGAGGCAAATAGTGGTCACACCAGATACGGACAGTTTTTTTTACCCACGCCTTTACCTTTTTCAAATATGTATTCCCAGTTACGTGAAATCTGTAGATTAGGGCCTAATTCATTTATTTCAATTGACTGATTTCCTTATTTGAACTGTAACTCAGTAAAATCGTAGAAATTGTTGCGTGTTGCGTTTATATTTTTGTTCAGTGTAACTACTTCCTTTCATGGGTTTAAAACCTCTTTTCAGACCGATGCATTTCTCTCCCCACTAAATGTAATTTCTCCCCCCCCCCTTCTTCCTTCCTTCCCTCCCTAACTTCCTTCCTTTCTTTATACCTTCTCTTCCTCCCTCCTTCCCTTTCTCCCTACCTCCTTCTTTCTCCTTGGGTGTGGTGTAGCCATGGCTGTCCACCAGCAGCAGATCACCACTGTAACAACCACCCAGAGGTCGGGGGAATGGAGCACAGGACTGTGTGACTGCTGCTCTGACATGGGCACCTGTAAGTCATCATAGAGTCACTAACCTAATATGCTCATCTCAAAACGCAGAATGAAATCTAGATTTATGTTTTTATTTTGTAATGTATATATATTGTTTTGTTATTTCTTTCCTCGGGCTCTTCTTTCCGAGTATATATTTGTTATATATTTAAATTAAAATCAGTCAGTCGTGACTAGAGACTAGTTCGAATAATCTTGCACTTCATATACTTTGATTTACTGAGAGAATACTGTACCAACAACCAGACATATACCTGATACCCCCTGGCCCCAGGGAACCGACCTCCCCAGGGAAATCAGCTAACTTCCTGCATTTGAAACACATTTTGACATGGTGCAGAGAGAAACGTGTGCAGTTTTATAATGCTATTCTACACGTATTGTCCTGAGGCTAAGAGAAAATGTTGCAGTTTTAAAGCTACATTTCCTGCAAATCTATACTTGTTGCCATGTGTGTGTGTGTGTGGGGGGGGGGGTGTTCAGTTTTATAGCTCATCTCTTACTTTGCAAATCTTACATGGGATGGGAGGGTCTAGGAGAAACAACCTCACTGGATAATGAAACACAGGAAGCTCGAACCAAATGTGTGACGTCACATTCCAGTAACACAGTGGGGGCTGTGTTACTGGAATGTCAATAAACTGGTGAAATCAGACCCTTAAACGTTACAGGGTGGGATAGGGTTGGTTTTATCAGGACATTTTACATCAACATCCACAGTGAACAGGAGAGAAAGCTGAATTATTTTGATGCCATCCCTGCCCATCCATTATCATATATATATTAGTCGGCTTCCTTAAAAATAAAGATTTGATCTGTGGTTGTTGAGAGCTCTCTAGAGACTGAAGGAGAGGGGCAGAGGGAGGAAGTTAGGATAAATGATCGACGGAGAGAAGGAAGAAAGATCGGGAGAGGAGAAATATGTGTTGAAAATGAGTTAATTTACATACATTTGTTTATAGTTTTACCTCTATTTTCACTCTATGACCAAACATTGTTTCATGACATTCTAATCTGTTGTATATGAACTATCAAGTGTCACATACTACAGTCGTGGCCAAAAGTTTTGAGAATGACATAAATATTATTTTTCACAAATTCTGCTGCCTCAGTTTAAATGATGGCAATTTGCCTTTACTCCAGAATGTTATGAATAGTGATCAGATTAATTGCAATTAATTGCAAAGTTCCTCTTTTCCATGCAAATGAACTGAATCCCCCAAAAATAATTTCCACTGCATCTCAGCCCTGCCACAAAAGGACCAGCTGACATCATGTCAGTGAATCTCTCGTTAACATAGGTGTGAGTGTTGAGGAGGACAAGGCTGGAGATCACTCTGCCATGTTGATTGAGTTCGAATAACAGACTGGAAGCTTCAAAAGGAGGGTGGTGCTTGGAATCGTTGTTCTTCCTCTGTCAACCATGGTTACCTGCAAGGAAACACGTGCCATCATCATTGCTTTGCACAAAAGGGCTTCACAGCCAAGAATATTGCTGCCAGTAAAAATGCATCTAAATCAACCATTTATCAGATCATCAAGAACTTCAAGGAGAGCGGTTCAATTGTTGTGAAGAAGGCTTTAGGGAGCCCAAGAAAGTCCAGCAAGCGCCAGGACCGTCCCCTAAGGTTGATTCCGCCGCGGGATCGGGGCACCACCAGTACAGAGCTTGCTAAAGAATGCCAGCAGGCAGGTGTGAGTGCATCTGCACGCACAGTGAGTCGAAGACTTTTGGGGCGTGGCCTGGTGTCAAGAAGGGCAGCAAAGAAGCCAATTCTCTCCAGGAAAAACATCAGGGACAGACTGATATTGTTATGTACTTGAGTGAAGACCCAAAAGCGGTTTTAACAGAAAACAGAGTTCTTTAATGAAAAACAGGAATGGCATAAATCCTCTTCCAACGTTGTCAATGGAACAAAAAGAACGTTAGTATAGTGCAGGATGCACCTGCCAGGCAGACTCCGACAGGATAGGACAAGGTGGAAGCAAACGAGACGACAGCTTGCTTCTGGCATGAAAAACACAAACAAGAATCAGACACTGAAAGTAGCAGGAACAGAGAGAGAAATAGAGACCTAATCAGAGGGGAAAGAGAGAACAGGTGGGAAAGAGTGAATGAGCTAGTTAGGGAGATGTAGAACAGCTGAAGAAGGAGAGACAGAGAAGGTAACCTAAAAAGACCAGCAGAGAAAGACAGAGTGAAGAGAAAGGACAGGAACAGACATAATAAGACATGACAGTACCCCCCACTCACCGAGCGCCTCCTGGCGCACTCGAGGAGGAAACCTGGCGGCAACGGAGGAAATCATCGATCAGCGAACGGTCCAGCACGTCCCGAGAGGGAACCCAACTCCTCTCCTCAGGACCGTACCCCTCCCAATCCACTAGGTACTGATGACCACGGCCCCGAGGGCGCATGTCCAAAATCTTACGAACCCTGTAGATAGGTGCGCCCTCGACAAGGATGGGGGGGGACGAGCGGGGGCGCGAAGAACGGGCTTAACACAGGAGACATGGAAGACCGGGTGAACGTGACGAAGATAGCGCGGGAGAAGAAGTCGCACTGCGACAGGATTAATGACCTGAGAAATACGGAACGGACCAATGAACCGCGGGGCCAACTTGCGAGAAGCTGTCTTAAGGGGAAGGTTCTGAGTGGAGAGCCATACTCTCTGACCGCAACAATATCTAGGACTCTTGGTCCTACGCTTATTAGCGGCCCTCACAGTCTGCGCCCTATTACGGCAAAGTGCCGACCTGACCCCCTTCCAGGTGCGCTCGCAACGCTGGACAAAAGCCTGAGCGGAGGGGACGCAGGACTCGGCGAGCTGAGATGAGAACAGCGGAGGCTGGTACCCGAGGCTACTCTGAAAAGGAGATAGACCGGTAGCAGACGAAGGAAGCGAGTTGTGGGCGTACTCTGCCCAGGGAGCTGTTCTGACCAAGACGCAGGGTTACGAAAAGAAAGACTGCGTAAAATGCGACCAACAGTCTGATTGGCCCGTTCGGCTTGACCGTTAGACTGGGGATGAAAGCCGGACGAGAGACTGACGGAAGCCCCAATCAAACGGCAAAACTCCCTCCAAAATTGAGACGTGAACTGCGGGCCTCTGTCGGAAACGACGTCAGACGGAAGGCCATGAATTCGGAAAACATTCTCGATAATGATCTGAGCCGTCTCCTTAGCAGAAGAGAGCTTAGCGAGAGGAATGAAATGAGCCGCCTTAGAGAATCTATCGACAACCGTAAGAATAACTGTCTTCCCCGCTGATGAAGGCAGTCCGGTGATAAAATCTAAAGCGATGTGAGACCACGGTCGAGAGGGAATGGGAAGCGGTCTGAGACGGCCGGCAGGAGGAGAGTTCCCAGATTTAGTCTGCGCGCAGACCGAACAAGCGGCGACAAATCGACGCGCGTCACGTTCCCGAGTGGGCCACCAGAAACGCTGGCGAATGGAAGCGAGCGTACCCGAACGCCGGGGTGGCCGGCTAACTTGGCAGAGTGGGCCCACTGAAGAACGGCCGGACGAGTAGGAACGGGAACGAACAGAAGGTTCCTAGGGCAAGCTCGCGGCGACGGAGTGTGAGCGAGTGCTTGCTTTACCTGCCTCTCAATTCCCCAGACAGTCAACCCGACAACACGCCCCTCAGGGAGAATCCCCTCGGGGTCGGTGGAGACCTCAGAAGAACTGAAGAGACGAGATAAAGCATCAGGCTTGGTGTTTTTGAGCCCGGACGATAAGAAATAACAAACTCGAAACGAGCGAAAAACAGAGCCCAACGAGCCTGACGCGCATTAAGTCGTTTGGCTGAACGGATGTACTCAAGGTTCCTATGGTCAGTCCAAACGACAAAGGAACGGTCGCCCCCTCCAACCACTGTCGCCATTCGCCTAGGGCTAAGCGGATGGCGAGCAGTTCGCGATTACCAACATCATAGTTACGTTCTGACGGCGATAAGCGATGAGAGAAAACGCGCAAGGATGGACCTTGCCGTCAGAGAGAGAGCGCTGAGAAAGAATGGCTCCCACGCCCACCTCTGACGCGTCAACCTCAACAACAAACTGACTAGAGATGTCAGGTGTAACAAGAATAGGTGCGGATGTAAAACGATTCTTAAGAAGATCAAAAGCTCCCTGGGCGGAAACGGACCACTTAAAGCACGTCTTAACAGAAGTAAGGGCTGTGAGGGGAGCTGCCACCTGACCGAAATTACGGATGAAACGACGATAGAAATTAGCGAAGCCCAGAAAGCGCTGCAGCTCGACGCGTGACTTAGGAACGGGCCAATCAATGACAGCCTGGACCTTAGCGGGATCCATCTTAATGCCCTCAGCGGAAATAACGGAACCGAGAAAAGGGACAGAGGCGGCATGAAAAGTGCACTTCTCAGCCTTCACATAAAGACAGTTCTCCAAAAGGCGCTGGAGGACGCGTCGCACGTGCTGAACATGAATCGAGAGAGACGGTGAAAAAATCAGGATATCGTCCATGTAAACGAAAACAAAAATGTTCAGCATGTCTCTCAGGACGTCGTTAACTAGTGCCTGAAAGACAGCTGGAGCGTTAACGAGGCCGAAAGGAAGAACCCGGTATTCAAAGTGACCTAACGGAGTGTTAAACGCCGTCTTCCACTCGTCCCCCTCCCTGATGCGCACGAGATGGTAGGCGTTACGAAGGTCCAATTTGGTGAAAAACCTGGCTCCCTGCAGGATCTCGAAGGCCGAAGACATAAGAGGAAGCGGATAACGATTCTTAACTGTTATGTCATTCAGCCCTCGATAATCCACGCATGGGCGCAGGGACCCGTCCTTCTTCTGAAAAAAAAACCCCGCTCCGGCGGGAGAGGAGGAGGAGACTATGGTACCGGCGTCGAGCGAAACAGACAAATAATCCTCGAGAGCCTTACGTTCGGGAGCCGACAGAGAGTATAATCTACCCCGGGGGAGTAGTTCCCGGAAGGAGATCAATACTACAGTCATACGACCGGTGTGGAGGGAGAGAAGTGGCCTTGGAACGACTGAACACCGTGCGCAGATCGTGATACTCCTCCGGCACCCCTGTCAAATCGCCAGGCTCCTCCTGTGAAGAAGAGACAGAGGAAACAGGAGGGATAGCAGACATTAAACAGGTCACATGACAAGAAACATTCCAGGATAGGATAGTATTACTAGACCAATTAATAGAAGGGTTATGGCGCACTAGCCAGGGATGACCCAAAACAACAGGTGTAAAAGGTGAACGAAAAATTAAAAAAGAAATGGTTTCGCTATGATTACCAGAGACAGTGAGGGTTAAAGGCAGCGTCTCACGCTGAATCTTGGGGAGAGAACTACCATCTAAAGCGAACAAGGCCGTGGGCTCCCCTAACTGTCTGAGAGGAATGTCATGTTCCCGAGCCCAGGTCTCGTCCATAAAACAGCCCTCCGCCCCAGAGTCTATCAAGGCACTGCAGGAAGCAGATGAACCGGGCCAGCGGAGATGGACCGGAAAGGTAGTGCGTGATCCAGAAGGAGAGGCCTGAGTAGTTGCGCTCACCAGTAGCCCTCCTCTTACTGATGAGCTCTGGCCTTTACTGGACATGAGGTGACAAAATGACCAGCGGAGCCGCAGTAGAGACAGAGGCGATTGGTGATTCTCCGTTCCTTCTCCTTGGCCGAGATGCGGATACCCCCAGCTGCATAGGCTCAGCATCCGAGCCGGCGGAGGAGGGTGGCAGTGATGCGGCAGGTGGCAGTGATGTGGAGAGGGGAGCAACGGAGAACGCGAACTCCTTTCCACGAGCTCGGCGACGAAGATCAAACCGTCGCTCTATGCGAATAGCGAGAGCTATTAAGGAGTCCAGACTGGAAGGAACCTCCCGGGAGAGGATCTCATCCTTAACCTCGACGAGGAGACCCTCCAGAAAACGAGCGAGCAAAGCCGGCTCGTTCCAGTCACTAGAGGCAGCGAGAGTGCGAAACTCAATAGAATAATCCGTTATGGATCGATTCCCCTGACATAGGGAAGACAGGGCCCTGGAAGCCTCCTCCCCAAAAACAGAACGGTCAAAAACCCGTATCATCTCCTCCTTAAAGTCCTGATACTGGTTAATACACTCAGCCCTCGCCTCCCAGATTGCCGTGCCCCACTCACGCGCCCGTCCGGTAAGGAGAGAAATGACGTAGGCGATGCGGGCTGCGCTCCTGGAGTAAGTGTTGGGCTGGAGAGAGAACACCACATCACACTGAGTGAGGAATGAGCGGCACTCAGTGGGCTCCCCAGAGTAACACGGCGGGTTGTTGATCCTGGGCTCCGGAGACTCGGAAACCCTGGAAGTGGGCGGTGGATCGAGGTGGAGTTGGTGAACCTGTCTTGTAAGGTCGGAGACTTGGACGGCCAGGGTCTCAACGGCATGTCGAGCAGCAGACAATTCCTCCTCGTGTCTGCCTAGCATCGCTCCCTGGATCTCGACGGCGGAGTGAAAAGGGTCCGGAGCCGCTGGGTCCATTCTTGGTCTGATTCTTCTGTTATGTACTTGAGTGAAGACCCAAAAGCGGTTTTAACAGAAAACAGAGTTCTTTAATGAAAAACAGGAATGGCATAAATCCTCTTCCAACGTTGTCAATGGAACAAAAAGAACGTTAGTATAGTGCAGGATGCACCTGCCAAGCAGACTCCGACAGGATAGGACAAGGTGGAAGCAAACGAGACGACAGCTTGCTTCTGGCATGAAAAACACAAACAAGAATCAGACACTGAAAGTAGCAGGAACAGAGAGAGAAATAGAGACCTAATCAGAGGGGAAAGAGAGAACAGGTGGGAAAGAGTGAATGAGCTAGTTAGGGGAGATGTAGAACAGCTGAAGAAGGAGAGACAGAGAAGGTAACCTAAAAAGACCAGCAGAGAGAGACAGAGTGAAGAGAAAGGACAGGAACAGACATAATAAGACATGACAGATATTCTGCAAAAGGAACAGGGATTGGACTTCTGAGACTGGGGTAAATTCATCTTTGATGAATCCCCTTTCCGATTGTTTGGGACACCCGGAAAAAAAGCAACTTGTCTGGAGAAGACAAGGTGAGCGCAGTCCTGTGTCATGCCAACAGTAAAGCATCCTGAGACCATTCATGTATGGGGTAGCTTCTCAGTCAAGGTAGTGGGCTCACTCACAACTTTGTCTAAGAACACAGCCATGAATAAAGAATGGTACCAACACATCCTCCGAGAGCAACTTCTCCCAACCATCCAGGAACAGTTTGGTGATGAACAATGCATTTTCCAGCATGATGGAGCACCTTGCCATAAGGCAAAAGTGATAACTAAGTGGCTCAGGGAACAAAATATCAATATTTTGGGTCCATGGCCAGGAAACTCCCCAGACCTTAATCCCATTGAGAACTTGTGGTCAATCCTCAAGAGGCGGGTGGAAAAACAAAACCCCACAAATTCTGACAAACTCCAAGCATTGATTGGAAGAATGCAAGAATGGGCTGCCATCAGTCAGGATGTGGCCCAGAAGTGAATTGACAGCATGTCAAGGCGGATTGCAGAGGTCTTGAAAAGAAGGGTCAACACGGCAAATATTGACTCTTTGCATCAACGTCAAGTAATTGTCAATAAAAGCCTTTGTCACTTATGAAATGCTTGTATTTATACTTCAGTATTCCATAGTAACAATTAGACAAAATATCTAAAGACACTGAATCAGCAAACTTTGTGGAAGTTAATATTTGTGTCATTCTCAAAACGTTTGGCCACGACTGTACGTTGACCTTCAATTGTGTGTGTGTGTTTCCCAGGTTGCTGTGCCTTGTGGTGCTTCCCCTGTTTTCAGTGTCAGACGGCCTCCCACTTCGGCTGGTGTCTCTGCATGCCCCTCCTGGACCCATGTGCCTTTATGGCTGTCTCCTGCTGCATGCGCTCCTCCATGAGAGAACGCTACGGCATCCAGGTAGGAGCCCTGCGAGAGGGTGGGAGTGCCGATGGGGGAGAGCAGGGAGGGTGAGGTGAGAGTGGAAAAAGGGAGGGGGTAGGTGGGTGGTGGTATCCACAGCACCCACATCTGTTGCCATCCACAGCATTTCTTACTTTCCCATCTGAGGGGATATGGTTTTGGAAACTACCAGATGTTTGAGGTGTGAACAAATAACGTTGGTGCACTTCCCCCCACCCCTCCCCACCACCCCTTTAAACCCACCCCTCAATGCTGTTGTTCTTAGTGTCGTTATTGCCTTGATTACCCTTTAAATATAACACTGAATATGGAATTAAACTCAACCTTTTCTCTCTCCTTCTCCCCTGAACTTGTGCTACACCCACTATTCTTCTCTCCACCTCTGTCCTCATCCCCTTTTAACTCTGTCCTGTTGACATGTTCTTGTCCTCTGCTTTCATTTTCTATCCATCTCCCCTTCCCTCTTCCCCCTCTCAGGGTTCGACGTGTGGAGACGTCGCATTGGTGTGTTGCTGCTACGTCTGTACCTGGTGCCAGATGGCTCGTGAGGTTAAGACTCAGACCACATCAGGCCCCCAACAGGTTCACGTGGTCACCCAACAAGTTCGCATGGCTTAGGACCCCAAAATGAGGGTAGGGAATAGATGGCAAAGTCTCGAAGGGTCTTAACTGCTGAGCAAGTGCTTTACTAACTTTTTGTTCCTTATATTGTGTAAAGGTTAAGGATCGGGCTTACAGTTTGGGTTTGTGATTGAAAAATTACACAATTTCATAATTTCTAGCATAGCCAAATAGTGATGGCCATATCAAGATAGAATACCATTCCAGTTTATAGCAACGATATGTTGAATGTACTGCATACTTCAGATGTGACTGCAGGAGAGACATTTTATACCATTTACTCATCTCATAGTAACCATTGAATGTTAATCTCAGGCTTTAAAGGTCCAGTCCAGTCAAAAACGTGATTTGTATGTGTTTTATATATATTTCCACACTATGAAGTTGGAATAATACTGTGAAATTGTGAAAATTATAATAATGCTCTTTTAGTGTAAGAGCTGTGTAAAAAGACTGCCTGAAATGTCCCCCTGTGTTGGTAGGTAGGAGTTTTGGCCTTCCATGTTGACATCACCAGGCTATAAATGAGTTAGTGGACCAATAAGAAAGAGAGTTCCAAACCTCTCTGCCAATAACAGCAAATTGTCAGTTTTCCCCTCCTCACTTAAACCACACCCAGACAGTCCTAACAAAATCATTGCCTGAGAAATTGCTCTTTGCTAAGAAGCTATTTTTGTACATTTTTACCATTTGAATTGAAAACAATCACAGTAAGGTACTTAATTGTTACCCAGAAATGATTTGATGTTGAAATAAAAATGGCTGCATTGGACCTTTAAACATTTCTTTTACAGTTTAACATGTAGGCTACTTGCCTTTCTTGCACACTTTCACTTGTCGTGTATTACTATCCCTGACTTTGCTGATAGTTGCTCTACTAAGAAAAAGTTTGGTCTATTATGACTATTTGGTTGTGTTACCTCGCTACCTAAAGATGAGTACCTTAGATAAGTGTAAAATGACTAAATGTACTGTTGTAAATGTAAAATGCTTGAACCATGATTCAAACGGCAACAGCAATTTAAAATTGAATGTTATATATAAATGATAGTGTATGCCATTTAGCAGACATGCGTGCATAAATGTAACATACCAGTGGTCCCGGGAAACAAACCCGTTACCCTGGTAGCGCCATCCTCTACCAACTGAGCTACAGACGGAACACTGTTTTCTCTGTTGCTTTGTCCTTGATTTCACCTGCTTGTTCAATAAGTGTTTTTAAATAAAGCATTTACACGTCTTACCTTTACAAAGTTGTTCAAATGAGTATTGGTGATCCTTTTGTGTGTGTGCGTGTGTGCGCGTGTGTGTGTGTGTGTTACCGTCAACAGTGTCCCACAAGATGTTCAGTACATTTATGACATTTATCTGTGACTGAATTCCAAAAGCAGTATATAGTGAATGACTTACCTGTTTCCATTTTTGAAAAAGTTAAAGATTAACATAAGTTAATGTGCAGTTAAGTTGAACTCCGTGAGAATGTTAAAAAAAAGGAAAGGAAAAAACAGAAAGAAGATTTCCAGATAAACGTTTTATTTCAACGGTTTCAATCAAGACAATACTATATGTTTGCCCTCAGTCTTCTTTGCTCTCTCCATCCATTGTCTTGGAAGTGCAGCACTGGCACAGCAGAGAGCTACACACACACAAGCATTGAGTATCAGATCACAGAACATGGTGCATGCAACAGTCGTACCAATAGGTAACACACACAGACACACACTAACTCCTACCTGTTGGGTGTCAGCACGGTAGAGGCAGAGCGGACCAGAGTTCCTACTGCTCCCAGCCCCTCCAATTGAAGCCCCACTTTACCGAACACAGCAACTGCCTGCCGAGTCCTGACACACACACACACACACACACACACACACACACACACACACACACACACACACACACACACACACACACACACACACACACACACACACACACAGTCACACAGTCACACACACACACACACATGCTCTTACTAACACACCTCACCCCAGAGCCCATTTCTGCTACTCGCTATTACTCCTACTATTACTTGTTATTGTTGACTTGACTCTTCATTGTTATTATTGATAATTGATTAATGTACTTCTTTGTTGAGGGCGCGAACACGTAAGCATTTCACTGCACATTTTATACATGCTATTAACTGTGATTGTGACGAATAAATGTGATTTGATTTTAGCCAAATGTTTCACCAAACAAGCCTTTTGTTATCAGCATCATATTCAGCGACCACCATTTCATTTGGTTGCATAAAGAAACACTAATAAAATAATGATAAGACTTGAGGAAATGTGGTTGTTTTCTTTTAGCTACCAGTCCTCTGCGATGGTTCAGAGATGATGATAATAATCGAAAGGGGCAAATAGGAACAGACTCGTCTCAAAATGTCTGCTGACTTCTCTTTCTTCCTTCGAGGCCTCAGGTGACCGCTATTAACCATTCCGTTCCCTCGCTTTCCTTCCCTTTGCTCGCTCCTCCACTCTCTTTCTCACAAGGTATGTCTCCCTTTCTTTCTCTCTGCCCCCCCCCCCCCCACTCACATCTCAGTGACGTTGCTGGATTGCTGTCTGATAGCCTCCAGCTGTGTGCCGACGTCACTCTGCTTCTGTCTGTCCTGTCTGTCTCTCTGCCAGTGGGACACCAGGGTACCCATGTCCTTCTGGAAGGCCCTCAGCACCCCCAGGGTCTCCCGGTGCTCCTGGCGCCCCTCCTCATAGGCCGCGCGCAGGTGCTCTACGTCCATCCTATAGGGGGTTAGAGGTTAGGGGGGAGAAGGCCACATACTGTAAATCAATATTTTTCATGAAACTGGTGTTTTTTTTGTTTGCTGAATATGGTGAAAGGAAATGTAAATGTGCATCTGTGTCTGTTTGATTCTGTATGTAATGAAAAGCGCTGCATAAAATACATCTATTAGTGTTATTATTATTCTTATTATTATTATGATTGGCTGCCTGCATCTATACTGCCAGTACCTCAGGTCAGTGATGGCGTGGAGGGCTGCTGCCCTCTCCTTCCCCCGCTGGGCACAGCTGGTCAGGGTGGCGGTTCCAGGGCTTGTGGTCCTGGGGCAGCAGTGGCCCTGGGTCAGGGTGGCATTGGCCTCGGTCAGGCAAGTCTCGGATGGGCGGCGCGCCACGGAACGGTGAGCCAGGCAGTGGTGGTGTGTACACTGGGACAGGTTGGAGGGCACCTGGTTCACCTGGGAGGTGGAAAGGATCTTGGTGGGGGCGTCTGCCAGCAAGAGAGGGTTGGCGGAGTGGAAGAGGGAGTGAGAGGGCGAGTGAGGGGGGCGGTGGTGGGTGGTGGAGAGGAGGTGGTGGGTGGTCGGTATTGGGGTTGGGTCCAGGGCTTCGTTGCTCTGAGCCTCCACCAGGCGTTTCAGAAGAGTCCGCAGTGTTTCCTGAAAATAACGTACAAACCTGAAAATCTAGTATAGAATGAATTCATTTAGCACCAGCAGAAAAACTTCTGTTAAAGGAGCATTCCATGTACAATATACTGTATCTATTTGGAATTTGTCTCCAGCATAGCATATTTAGCAAAGCTATCAACGCTAGAACATCTTATCCCTCTTCACATTTGCCATGGTCTCCCTCTCTCTCTCTTTCGCTCCTCCCTTTTCCACCTCCTTCTTTCACCTGGACTGTGACCACACTGCGATGAATTAGCTCCATCTTCCATTTGACACTGTCGCTCTCTCTCTCCACTCCCCTGCACTCCTCCTATGAGAAAGGGAGGGAAGGAAGTTAATTATTATTTGCATCCGGGAAAGACCTGGCAAGATGCCAGCATTACGAGCTGACAGAGTAGTTAGTAGAGAACAAACATCTCCACACACATCTGTGTTCACTGCAGCCGTATTCATGTCAATATCAAAGATTTTCTGGGTAAGAATTAAGTACCTTACATTGATTGTTTAATTAAAATCGTCGAAAGGAAACAAAAATAGATTCTTATCAAAAAGCTATTTCTCAAGATAGGACTGTCTGGGAGTGGCCTGAGTGAGGGACCTAATTGGAGGAGCCTAATTGGTGGGAAATGTAACCTGAAAACGAACAATTATTGTCAGAGAGGAGGGCAAACTCTTTATTGGTCTATTAACTTATATTGTCTGGCGATGGTGTCAGCCGGTCCACAAACCCCACCTGTGCAAACAAGCTGAAATTTCAGTCTTTTCAAACAGAAAGAAACCCCAATACTACTTGAATCCAACCCACAGTTTTAGTTGCTTTCTGTCTGTTACTCACCTCTAGTTCATACAGACAGTGGGTGATCTCAGAGGGCACTAGCCTCTTGGGTAAACTATGGAATTCCTGCAGGGACAAAAGCCAAAGAAAATACAGAAACAAACAAGACAGACGTTTCTTATAATGCTGCAGAATCTAAAGCCAGGGGAACCACAATAGTATTCAAAGCCTTGCCACATGTTTTTCATTTCCTGGGTGGTGGATTTAACCACACTTCCTGAGTGGTGGATGTAACCATTGCAAATATAAAAACACAATAGCTTCAACATCGAAATAGCTCATTCAAACAACCTTAATGATAATAGTGGGTTTTCTTTTCAGTTTTTAAGTACTTTTACAAGGGACTCATTGAATAACATTGAATGGGAATAACTTGTGTAACTCTCACTCCATCCTCCACCAATATGTACCATCCACCTGTCTCCCAATATGTTAAAGCAAACAACCCCAAACATCAGTTCTACACTGCCTGACCTGTAGGTACTTTGATGGGCTCTCAGTTGAAGTCCCCTCCACATCATGTCTCTTTTTCCTTTTCTCTTTACTTGCTTTGAGGTTTACCACCATTAACCCTTCCTCCTCCTCTTCCTCATCGATGGACTCAAGGGACCCCGAATCCTCATCATCCTCAGGGTGCAACTCGCTGGCGCCGTCCCTGGCGTCCTGCCAGTTCTCCTCGTGCTCCGTGCCCAAACTCTTTTTTCCGTCGCTGCACTTCCCCTCCCCGCCTGCAGGCAGCGCTATGGCCTCCAGGGAAAGCCGGCTGCTGTGGGAGCTCCTGGGGTTCAGGGTGGTGTCACTGGTAGGCTGGAGCTCCACTCTAGAGTCTGATAGGAAAGGGGAAAGGTAGTCTATTATGTTTCATGGGCCAAATCTGGTTTTGAACAAAAGCCTCCACACACTGTGGTTCTTCGGGACTAGAGTTGTCCACCTTGATTTAAACTTCCAATAATGTCCAAATCTCAAATGGCACCCTATTACTTTAGTAGTGCACTACTTTGAAGACAAGAGGCTCTGGTCAGTAGTGCACTATATTGGGAAAATTATGTCATGGTTTGAGATGACATGGGTTAAAGTGTAAACCATGGTGGACAACTTTGATTCTGATGAGTTGGAGTACACAGCATGTGGGGAACTGGAAAATACTAGCAGAAACATGACAAGGCTAAAAGCAATTGCATGCACGCACGCGCACACACACACACACACACACACACACACACACACACACACACACACACACACACACACACACACACACACACACACACACACACACACACACACACACACACACACAAATGGACATGCCACCCTGGGTCCTCTCCAAATACTACCGCTTCACCATCGAGAACATCCAGACTGGTTGCATTACGGCCCAGTACCATGATTTAAACCACATGGAACCTTGCACATGACTGACATGAAAAGATGTTTGCTGGCACCTAATTTTGTATTTTTTATTTTTATCACGGATAATTACAAAAATTACTCTGATCATAAACGTATCCAGAAAATTGCACATATCCGTTATGATACTCGTTTTGTCTGACTACTCGGCACACCCCTAATAAGGTCTGATACCAACAGGCTCATCTCTGCTACAAGCCATTTGATGAAAACTTGAACTGGACTGACCACCTGCTCTGATTCTCTATACCTTAGCGCAGATGCATTCGCTCATGCACACTCCCACACAGACCTCAGGGTTCTCCCCAAAGAATATGAGAAATAGTGCTGAGCGGGTCAACGTTTTTTTCACCCGCTCCCGCACACGCAATTGCTAATAACCCATCTTCAACCGCCTGACTATATGTGATAAAGTGAAAATCTGAAGCCCGCACCCGACTCTAACCCGCAAAATATAGAAAATTAGCTGTAGGCTACAGCCAGAGACAGTGGAATTGCTCACCAGAAGAATGTCATAAATGGTAGAACGAATGCCCTAAAGCAGGGGTGTCAAACTCAATAAGCACACAGGCCATATTGAAAAAACACATATAGCCTATTACGTAGCCTATTAAAAAAACATGCATTATAACTGCCACAAAAACTGGCCGAAAATATAGCCCTTTATAATGTCCACTTACAGTGCTTTTGGCAAGTTTTCAGACCCCTTGACCTTTTCCACATTTTATGACATTACGGCCTTATTCTAAAATGGATTAAATAAAACAATTTCCTCTACACACAATACCCCATAATGACAAAGTGAAAACAGTTTTGACATTTTTGTTAATGTATTAAAAATAAAAAACAGACATGCTTTATTTATGCCTTAAGTATTCAGACCCTTTGCTATGTGACTCGAAATTGAGCTCAGGTCTATCCTTTTCCATTGATCATCCTTGAGATGTTTCTACAACTTCATTGGAGTCCACCTGTGGTAAATTCCCTGATTGGACATGATTTGGAAAGGCACACACCTGTCTATATAAGGTCCCACACTTGACTGTGCATGTCAGAGGAAAAACCAAGCCATGAAGTCGAAGGAATTGTCCATAGAGCTCCGAGACAGGATTGTGTTAAGGCACAGATCTGGGGAAGGGTACCAATACATTTCTGCATTATTGAAGGTTCCTAAGAACACAGTGGCCTCCATCATTCTTAAATAGAAGAAGTTTGAAACCACCAAGACTTTTCCTAGAGCTGGCCGCCCGGCAAAACTGAGCAATTGGGGGCCTTGGTCAGGGTGGTGACCAAGAACTCGATGGTCACTCTGACAGGGCTCTAGAGTTCCTCTGTGGAGATGGGAGAACCTTCCAGAAGAACAACCATCTCTACAGCACTTTATGGTAGAGTGGCCAGACGAAATCATACATGCAATGAGAAAAAAGATTTTCTGGTCTGAGGAAACTCTTTGGCCTGAATACCGAGCATCGCGTCTGGAGGAAACCTGGCACCATCCCTACGTTGACATAGGCGACATGGGCAGACGCCCAGGACGGCAACATGCCAGGGGCGGCACATTTTTCTAAAGACTGCAGGTATTGGCAGTTACAGCTGTTAAAAAAAATGCTAAAATCTCTTGAGTCCAAATAGGGACAGTGCCCCGCTACAGGCCTCCCACCAGCCATACTCAGCAGCACCAACTTGTTAAAAAAAATTCAGAGTCTTATTAAGATTGATAAATACTGCACAATTTAAACAATTGCCCCCCAATCCCCCCTCCCACAAAACACACACTCTATTATACCTATGCTAAAATATTTAATATTCATATTCTTATCTTTTATCATTTCTTGTTGTTGTTGCATCGAGAAGCATTATCCCGCACATATGACTAATGAAACTTGAAACACACAAATGCTCAAGGTCTTTGAACTTCAGTGCACTTCTAGAAATTATTAAACCCTTTCCTCACCTTTTTCCTGTATCAATTGGGTGTGTTCTATCTTTCACTTTCTTTTCTCATGAAATTAGTAAGTGTTTAGAGAAGGTGGGGGAGGGAAAGTGAGACAGAGACAGAGACAGAGAGAGAGAGAGAGAGAGAAAGAGAGATATAAATGACTGAATAATTTTTCTGTAAGAAATGCCAGACAGAAAGGGAGTGTCCCATAAAGTTACACATGAGATTTTAAGGTGAAATGAGAAGTGTGTGTAAGAAACTGGGCATCCATCCACAGAAAGAAGTAAAGAAGAGAAAGAGACCCCAGGACGAGTAGCATCGTAATAAAATAAAAATAAAAATACAGAGAGAGAGAGAGAGAGAGAGAAAGAGAGAGAGAAAGAGAGAAAGAGAGAGAGAGCGAGAGAGAGAAAGAGAGCAAAAGAGAGAAAGAGAGAGAAAAAGAGAGAGAGAGAGAAAAAGAGAGAAAGAGAGAGAGAGAGAGAGAGAGAGACAGAAAGAGAGAGAGAGAGGGAGAGAGAGAGAGAGACAGAGAAGAGAGAGAGAGAGAGAGAGAGAGAGAGTGAGAGAGAGATAGAAAGAGAGAGAGAGAGAGAGAGAGAGAGAGAGAAGAGAGAGAGAGAGAGAGAGAGAGAGAGAGAGAGAGAAAGAGAGAGAGAAAGAGAGAGAGAGAGAGAGAGAAAGAGAGAAAGAGAGAAAGAGAGAGAGAGCGAAAGAGAGCGAAAGAGAGAAAGAGAGAGAGAGAGAGAAAAAGAGAGAAAGAGAGAGAGAGAGAGAGCCAGAAAGAGAGAGAGAGAGAGGGAGGGAGAGACAGAGACAGAAAGAGAGAGAGAGAGAGAGAGAGAGAGAGAGAGAGAGAGAGAGAGAGAGAGAGAGAGAGAGAATAGAAATCAATGGCTGTGGTTGGTCCATACCTGAGTGTAGCGATAGCACCCCCTCCAGGCTGTCCAGGGAAAGTGCACTGTGTGCTGAATGCGGGTGCGCATTGGTGAGCAGGTCCGTGGAGGCGAAAGAGCGGCGGATTCCTAAACTCAAATGGTGTGACTGAATTTGACCAATTCTGATTTACACACACAACAGACAGCACAGAGAGAGGGAGAGGGATTGAAACATTTTCACATGCAAGGAATCATTAAAAAAGGCATCTCGGATTTGCTATCAGTCATCTTCCAAGTGCGCTTGATGGAGATCACAGATTATCCGAATATTATTGGACCTAGCTATAAAATAAACATTCTTACCGAAGAGATGGTGGTAATTTATGGTCTGGAAAGCGTATCTCTTGAGCACCTGTCGATAGAGCCTTGTCGCTGGCCTGTCTCAACTCCCGAGACATATAGATGGTGGTGCATTTGGATTGGTCCGACATTCTCTTTTCCTAAATTCTCCGAAAATACTCAGAGGATAGAGAGGAAAAGGAAACCGGATCTACACATCTATATGATCAGCCTTTGAATGTAACTGTAACCAGCCATTCTAGAATTACAAGACAGAGAACTTCACTATGTGATGTCATAATGTAACTTCGATGCAAACGTGAGCTCACCAAAAAATAGAACTATGCAACAATACATCACGTAGCCTAAATACATTTTGTCAGATTAAAACAATTACAAAAAATGACCACTAGATGGCAATGTTGCATAAATCAAGAACCAAAGAAAAATTACAAAAGCCACATTTTGTCCTTCTAATAAACTATTCGTTATAAGTGATTGGTTGACTCTAACACATATAAACCATATCATTATGTATAAAATATTCTCAAACATGCACTAAAAACATTCCAGCATGTCAGTGTTTTCCTCCCAATTTATAATTGCAGCAAGTGACTGCAGACATTATCATTTTGCTTGTCATCAGTAGGCCTATCACAAGTGTTTGTGCGTCGCACTTGTGATATCAGAGCTGCATGTGTACATACCATCCGTTTCCTGTGTGTGCTGTCCAAGGTGCTGCAGTCAGGAGTATGGTTAACCATCAAGGTGAGCTGAGATGTCAAGCAGAGTTGAGCTCACTGCTCTCATCCTGTGTAAAAGGTTAAATAATTTACATCTTAGTCATTTAGCAGACCCTCTTATCCAGAGTGACTTGGGCAAAGTGCCTTGCTCAAGGGCACATCAACAGATTTTTCACCTAGTCCGTGATTTGAACCAGCAACCCTTTAGGTTACTGACCCAACTTATCTCAACTGCCAGGCTTACCTGCCACCCTTATCTGAGAACAGCCTATAGAACCAGATCCCAAGGTAATTTAGTTTTTTAACTAGTCAAATTAGGCTATTGGATGTCGGATAATGCAGATTTTATTTTCAAATGAGTCACTCAGAATGTCCTGATGTACACCCCCCCCCCCACACACACACACTTATTTTTTTTATCTTCATCACCGAAACAGGAAGTTTAACGACTGCAGAGTGTTTTCTCATTTACTCCTCTCGAGACAGTCTCACAGTCACTTAGCCCAGAGTGTTGCAGATAGGACATTAGAGCTATGGAGGTCTTCATGGAGGCAGCTGCCTACCTTGAGTCACAGCATATTCCAGGCAAGTACATTTATGTGTTTTGTGTGTGTGTGCATGCCTCTGTCTGTCTGTCTGTCTGTCTGTCTGTCTGTCTGTCTGTCTGTCTGTGTGTGTGTGTGTATGAATGTTATCTTTCTATGTAAATTATGTGTGTTTGTACTGTATCTTAGTGGAGCCAAGTCCTGATCGACTGCAGGAGGATGTGTTCCCAGAGGAGGATTTGTTCTCCCCCCACCAGACAGACAGCATGGACCTGCCCGACACCCCTGTGAGTCTGTGCACTACGGCGCCTCCGTCTCCTAACCCAAATCCAAATAGTCTTCTTCTCTTATAAATGCACACACTCACACACACTTACAGCAGAGTGTTTTCTCTCTCAGGTCCTGCGTACCCCTGTAGAGATGCTGGATAGGAGGCTCATGGTGCTGAGAACTATCCTGGACAGTGAGAGGATCTACCTCAACGAGCTGGAGACACTGCTGATGGTAACACACACACACACAGACACACACTGACATCTCTAAGTCTCTCTCTAACACACACACTGCTCAGGGCTCAGGGGGCTTTGGTGTGTTTACTAGTTTGTAAGTTTGGTGTGTTTGTAGTCTAAGTGTTTGTACGTGTATTTTAAGTGAAAGTGCATGTGGTTATGAATTGTGCCACAGTTTACATTTTGGCACTCTTTATGTTGACTCGTCTTAGTAATTTTGACTAAAATATAATTAAGTCTTTTGGCCATTTAAGTAATGATTTAGTCTACTTATTGTCAAAATTACAAAAACACTGGACCATTTTAGTAAACTAAATGCCCTTTAATTTTTGTCAAATTTTTGTCACTTTACATTTGTATTGCCACATTAACCTATCACAGGAGGTTGGTGGCACCTTAATTGGGGAGGACGGTCTCATGGTCATGGCTGGAGCGAAATCAGTGGAATGCTATCAAATACATACATATGGCATCCACGTTTTTGATGCCATTCCATTATCTCTGTTCCTGTAAGGGATCTCTTCCTCCTCTTCTGAGGAGGAGTAGCGAGAAGGATCGGAGGACCAAAACGCAGCGTTGTAAGTGTCCATAATTTAATGAAGCAAAATGAACACTGAACAAAAACCAATAAACAACAAACGAACAGTCCCGTAAGGTGAATGACAAACACTAAACAGGAAATAAACACCCACGAAACCCAGGTGTAAAAAGGCTACCTAAGTATGATTCTCAATCAGAGACAACTAACGACACCTGCCACTGATTGAGAACAATACTAGGCCGAACACAAAAACCAACATAGAAAGACAAACATAGACTGCCCACCCCAACTCACGCCCTGACCATACTAAAAGAAAGACAAAACAAAGGAACTAAGGTCAGAACGTGACAGTTCCAGGCATTTTATCAGCTGTCCTCCCCTCAGCAACCTCCACTGTAACCTATAGTAAACATATATCACTGACTTCCATGTGCACAAACATACATAGCCTTGTCCTACCAACATATTTTTATGCATAACATCCGATTCTCTTCCCAACAGCAAAAATATGACTAATATATAAAATCATTTATAAAAATGATCTGCCCAAATTCCTACATACAGTGCCAGTCAGAAGTTTGGACAAACCTAATCACCTACGCAGGGTTTTTCTTTATTTTTACAATTTTCTACATTGTAGAAAAACTATGAAATGAAACATATGGAATCATGTAGTAACCAAAAAAGTGTTAAACAAATCTAAATATATTTTATATTTAAGATTCTTCAAAGTAGAAACCCTTTGCCTTGATGACAGCTTTGCACACTCTTGGCATTCTCTCATCCAGCAACACCTGGAATGCTTTTCCAACAGTCTTGATGGAGTTCACACATATGCTGGTTGCTTTTCCTTCACTCTGCGGTCCAACACATCCCAAACCATCTCAATTGGGTTGAGGTCGGGTGATTGTGGAGGCCAGGTCATCTGATGCAGCACTCCATCACTGGTCAAATAGGTGTGTTGGGTCATTTTCCTGTTGAAAAACAAATGATAGTCTCACTAAGCGCAAACCAGATGGGATGGCGAAAGCTGTGGTAGCCATGCTGGTTAAATGTGCCTTAAATTCTAAATTTGGACTCATCAGACCAAAGGACAGATTTCCACTGGTCTAATGTCCATTGTTCATGTTTCTTGGCCCAAGCAAGTCTCTTCCTTACTGGTGTCCTTTAGTAGTGGTTTCTTTGTTGCAATTCGACCATGAAGGCCTGATTCATGCAGTCTCCTCTGATGTTGAGATGTGTCTGTTACTTTAACTCTGTGAAGCATTTATTTGGGCTGCAATTTCTGAGGCTGGTAACTCTAATAAACTTATCCTCTACAACAGAGGTGGGTCTTCCTTCCTCTGGGTCTTCCTTTCCTGTGGCGGTCCTCATGAGAGACAGTTTCATCATAGCTCTTGGTGGTTTATGCGACTGCACTTGAAGAAACTTTAAAAGTTCTTGAACTTTTCCGGATTGACTGACCTTCATGTATAACGTGAACATCTAGCAACCCAAAG